>NC_133531.1:52375945-52520058 GCF_048544455.1 Silene latifolia
ATTGTATAGTTGTTTGTGAAGTTATAAATTGTGTTTGATTGGACGTGTGACGACCAACTCTTGTCCTGCATCACATATATACAAGCCCATCCTCCTCATGTGACATATGAAAAGAAATGGAAGGCAAAAGAGATTAGAACGATCATACCGCGGCGTCTTCATGTTTCCTTATAAATATCTCAAATGAGGTGTCTTACCAATGTGAGAAGAGTATAAAACACATAAGTATATAAAATTATACACTACTAAAGTAAATAACATGATTTTGGCTTTTGTATTCAAATTTTTATATTTTTTTGATTTTTATGAAAGAAATGCGAGAATTAAAGAACATGTTTTTGGAATATTCAAAATTATTCAAAATTTTATGGGTTTTAGAATTACCCAGTAATACCCCGTATTTTATAATTATACATTTTATATTGTTTCTACGAATTATGTATGAGACGGATGATGATGATGATGATGATGATGATGATGATGATGATGATGATGATGATGATCGTATACTAACTACTTTATATAATCTACCCTACTCTTATCCCACCACCTTATCCTAACACAATCTCAACACAATTCTCACCCAACATGTTAGAAGAGAGAAAGAGAGAAAATAAAAGGGAGATTTTGTCCCTCCGCCTCGAGATCGTAAGGTAATAATGTCTTAAACTAGTTTATATATTATTTAATTTATACCATTGACCGCCTCGACCTTGACCCGTCATTGACCACCACTCGGACCACCGTTGACCGTGGATCCACGGGTTTGACCGTGTATTTTAAAGCATTGTTGTTGTCATTGTGTGACCGTCTTAAGACGGATTTTTACCTTGGTTTTCGTGGCCTACTAGGGGAGATCTTGGGTGGTCCTTGTTGTGGGTTGAATTGGGGTTGTAGTGGTGGTCATGGATGCTGGAATGGGTGGCGTTTGGGTGGTAGAAAATGGGGTTGAAAAGGGGCATACAGGTTTGGTGTGTTTATTGTTGTAGTTGTTGATATTGGCTGCTTGTGGTGGCTGCTGAAGTTGTGGGCTGGTGGTTGGCTCCACCGTGGTCAGGGGAGGCCACGGTGGTGGTGGCCACGGTGGTTTGCATTGGTGACGGTCTTTGGTGGTGTTTCTGTCGCGTGTGTTTGTGTTGGTGTTGTCGTCGCACCTTGTTGTTGCTGCAGTTTAGGCCTGGTCGTGGACCACCATGGCCGGTGGTGGTGGTCCAAGGTGGCAGCGGAAATGGTGGTTGTAAGGAGGGAGTTCGGGTGTGAGTACGAGTCGGGATTTAAATAGCTTAAGACGGGCTTTTATTTAATTAATTGAATTTGTATTTAATTTAATTAGATTAGTTAGTAATTATAATTAATTATCGTAATTAGGCGCCAACTTTACGGAGGAGCATATTTGTATCTGGTTGCTTTATTGTTTAGCGGTATTTGCTAAAAGGTAGGTTTATCCTATTCAGTTTCGATATTGTGTTTATTTGCTAAATGAGTCATTTGTCATTAATTGCATTGAATGAGTCAGTAATTGGCATGTTATATGGTATCTTGCATATTTGTGTTTTTTTTTGTATGTCGGAGGACATGGTGGGTTATTTGTTGTTGAGGAGACATGATGGGGTTGGGAAACCGTCTCACGCTCGGGTCGCCTCTTGTAACTTCTCACTCTAAGAGGGATGTGCACATTAATGACTTGAGTTTGGAGGGACTCGTGTAGTTGAGACACGACGTCTGGCAGGGGACTCGATTGGCTTCCGGACCCGGTACGTCTGGACGTGTCCTTGTACGTGTTTGTGAGTTGTGGTGTCGTGGGCGTGTCCCTGGCACCGGTGGTTGTGGGTACTTCTGGGCGTGTCCAGGTACCGGCGTGGTGGTTGTTTGATAGCGTGTCATTCATATCATACTCATGTTGCATATTCACACACTTGTGTCGTGTCACACTTTATTTATTGAAACAGGCGTTTGTGTGTCTGTGTAATTGTCACTTATTTTCGGGGTGGCCTGTGTCGATCCATATGATATTTCCGATCATATGGGGAGCAGGTTGAGTACAGGTTTTGCATGTTGACATGATCGAGATTTGGGTCGCGTGTTGGACTCGGAGTCGAGTAGTGTAGCATAGATGACATAGATGGTAGTTGACTTGTAATTTGTATAGATCACATTTATTAATTTGTTTACATTCATGTAACCACAGAACTTGTTATTTATACTTAATGTTTCTTGATTGTATCTCCGATTTACCGCCTCGGGAAACTGAGATGATAACATCTCCCATTTACCTTGGCCGGGTAAAAAGAGGATGTTACAATTCCCATCCCCACACTTATTATGGACATTGTCCTCAATGTACAAAATATGGATAAAGAATGAAAAGGAAAAACATGTTTTTCAATTTTTAAAGGTTTTCTAAAAATGAAAGAACGTGTTTTTGGGTTTTCAAATGTTTTGAAAGAAATAACTTGTATATGGATTTTTAAATATTTGAAATAACAATGCAAATGCATGACTAGGCCTAAATGCAGTGCATGGTGACATATATTACAAATGATGCAACTAAACTATCTATGTATCTTTTCGATTGTTCGGAGAACCATTTTGAATTGACTCGGATTGCTTGTAATCAAACTTCCCCAAACTGATCTAAACACTATTTCTAGTGTAAGAATGGGAGAGTTTGGTTATAAATAATAAGGTATTAAAATGCTAAAGGAGTCACCTTCCACCATTGGATATAAATAATAAAGTGTAAGTAAATATGCAAATTAGTAAACATGAGAGCTAGAGGAAGGGAATTGCTCACAAAGGGGTCCAAGGTGTAGATGCTAAAGGAGTCACCTTCCACCATTGGATAGCCATCCTGTTAGAAATTATTAATCTCATTATTTGACATATTCATATATGTTACAATTTAATTTAGTCATAAATTAAATCTAGATCTTATGCATGCAAACATAAATAGAATAGAGAAGAAATCGTCATTCTTACTATAGTAGTTTCGGATTTAGGGCACAAGTGAGTTCTCCTACTCACTTGTTCTTGAGCTTTCCTTACAAATGGAAGAACAAGGATTCAAAGATAGAATCCCTCCTTAAAGCATATACCCAAGATAACCCTTAAAAGACTATTATTATTTGATCTAGAATAATTATAATCTTACTAAAATGACCCAAAACTATTGTTTTGATCTCTATTATTTCGGTATAGAGAGGAAGGATTTTGGAGATTTTATCTCTCTAAACTTCACTAAGTTTTTGGTTGTGTAAAGAAATGAATAATACACTAGAGAATGTCTTAGTGTATATCACAATCTAAATTGTAGAAAAAACCCTTTGCCTTGCTCTAGGAAAACCGGGTATAAGGGGGGTGGCAAGGGCCAATGCATGACCAAGATGCTATTCACAAAAGCAACTAGGTGTGCATGGCTAGAATGTGTAGTAATCATTGTGCTTTTACATTATAAATTAAAACACAATGTAACCTTACTACTTACCCATTATTTCGGTACATTCAAATAAAATGGAGAAGTCCATTTTATTTGTGATTTTGTCAATATGTCATATGTAACACATTACATGACATCTTATATATAAAATGTATTTTTTTTTTGCAAAAGATTATCATTTCATTTCATTAAGAAAGAAATTACAATGAGTTTTGCAAAACTATCCACTAGAGGAAAACTCCTATACAAAATTAATTACACAAGCTCTCCTCTATGAGACTATATTGGGGATGATTTTTCCACATTGACCTAACAATAACAAAAAAACTTGATTCTCTTTACAAGCCCAAGGACAAGTATGAAAGTGGCCCCTGAAAGATTACGGAATTTCGTTTGTCCAAATCGATGAATGAAGTAGTGAGAGACACAGCAAACCAAGCAATTTGCCAGTCCCTAGCACCTTTAAGAGGAAAGATCAGTTCATCATGAAGGGAGAGACCCATCCTCAGGTGACCCATCCAAGCTAGAACCTGATGCCAGACTGAAGCAAAATAAGAACATCTGAAAAACAGATGATCATGAGACTCCTCCGCATGTTCACAAAGGGAGCATCTGTTGATAAACTGCATACCCCTAATCTTGAGGTTATCAATAGTAGCTAGTTGATTCTGAACAGCCATAGAACAAACAATTCTGTGGCCAGGAATAATTTGAGAGTGCAAAAGACCTTTGGTCCAAGAACCAGCAAGGGGAGCATTCCTGAAGAACCCATAAACCTGCTGTAAATTTAACTTTGAACCAGGCATCCAACTGAGAAGGAGATTCTGAGCAGCAGAAATAGAACCAGAAAGCTCCACCAGTCTGTCTCTAGAAGCTACAATGCTTTTGAAACTAGAAGGAAAATGAGCTTTAGAAGTAATATGCCAAATATCCTCATGCTTAAGAATATAAGACTGAACCCATCTACTCCATAAACCCTGATCAGAAGCAGAAATAGAAAGCCATTTGATCAAGAGAGAATAATTCCATGCGTCCAAGTCTTTAATGTTGAAGCCTCCAGAAGACCAAGGAGAAGAAATATGGCGCCAACTTTTAAAGACCATTCTTCCGGATCCCACAGTATACCCGGAAGAAATCCTTACAAAGCTTATTAATATGGGAAATCACAGTTTTAGGTAAAAGAACAGTGGAACACCAAAAGTTCTCAAGCCCAAAAACTATAGAATTGATGAGTTGCAATTTACCAGCATAGGATAAGAAACAGTTTGACCAGTGAGCCACAGCTTGCTGGATTTTGATGATGATAGTATCAAACATGTCACTGGTAAGTCTAGAAGTGTGCAAGGGGAGCCCTAAATATCTGAAAGGGAAATCTCCCTCAGAAAAACCAAGAGAATTAAGAATAGTCTCTTTGACAGTTCGAAACTCCTCCAAAGTATATGCTGGTCTTCTCATTGTTAGCATGTAAACCAGAAAGAAGAGCAAACTTTTGAAGAGAATCAGTGACAGCAGAGATAGAAGGAACATCTCCTCTAATGAAAATCATTAGATCATCAGCAAAGATAAGATGGGTAAGCTTGATCTTGCTGCACTTAGGATGATAAGAAACCTGAGGTTGGTCACAAACTCTTCTGAGAGAACGAGAGAGAATTTCCATACCAAGGACAAAAATATAAGGAGACAAGGGATCACCTTGCCTAATCCCACTCCTACCTTGTAAGAAACCAGTGAGCTCACCATTGATCTTCAGAGAAAACCAAGGACTAGAAATACACCCCATGATCCAACCTCTAAACTTTAGAGGAAAGCCCAGAAGCAGCAAAGTATTAGAGATAAAGGACCACTGCAGAGAATCAAAAGCTTTTCTATAAAATGTATTTTTAACAATTAAAAATCAACATATTAATAAAATATGTCACTTATAAAAATTAACATAGTAATTCATAATTACTTGTACCAAAAAGTGTTTCCGAATTATAAACTACAACATTCTGTATTTATAATAATTTATTCATTCCGTTTCAATTGTTTCCGTAAACAATAATTTCATCTAAGTAATAAAACAATTCGATCACTTAGACCGTATCTTATTTAATCAAATTACAATGAGACACGTAAATATTACTTCCAAAATCGTCCGTCAATTTTAAGTAATTTAATTAACTCGTATCGTCATACGATCAATTAAATATTCAATTAAGAGTATCATCCTATAGGTATGACCTTACGGGATCAACTGATCACCACCGTCGCACGACAGTAATGTCAAACTCTAGTCAGCCAATCATTACCGATATGTGTGGACCAGTTGACTGTAAAATGTTACTTCCCACATGTATTCTTAAATATGAGATTTAAACATGTGATCATCATGATCGACCGTTGTGATCGCATTATTGTCGGAGGACACTTATTCCAACAATCTCCCACTTTTCCTCGACAAGTGTGCGTCACCAATTCTCTTGTCTTATTACTATCTCCCACTCAATGCAAGGTGTCTTTCAGGTCGTACTTGCAAGTGATCATATCGAGAGTGGTTTCCTTGATCTGGAGAACAACTGATTGACCGGAATTATCTACCATAGATACCTTCCGAGCGTGGCCACGCATTTCCAGTTCATTACTCCTCGAGTGGCCCTGATATATTGTTATAACCCTGACAAGGGGTGGACAATTCCTATCGCACTTATTCCCTTCGACTAGCCACAACCATCATAACCCAAAATATGCCCATTTGACCCCATTTACGAAGGTCGTAGTAACATAAATCAAAGTTAATCTGAAATTGTGCCACCTTAGGCGAACAGTCTTTAGTCAAAAGAATCGACTCATTAGAATACTATAGTAGCTCTCGCCACGACCAGGCTATATAAATTTGTCAGAACTCTATAAGCGGTCATAAGGTCCGACAAAGTGTTCCTAACAGTCTGCCTATGTGATCGACTAGTCATCTCACATGACTCCATGGCACTTGAACTTGCCATCAATCGCATCACACTCTAGTCACTTCGAGACGTCACCTCATGTAAGTGACTATGGGCGAATACAATGCTAATCCGTGTTCACTTTAACGGGGTTCAATTGTCTTTACAACCCGTTTGGATGTAACAAAGTATAAGGTGAGTTAATAATAACTCAAACGACGAATGTCAACATCACATTCGGGTAGTCCATACCATATTACAACCTTGTGATGTATATCGTAAGTGTGTAAACACTAGTCGATTGCAATAGATGTTTAACATACCATGTGTCCATGTGTTCATACTTCTTGTATTGCACTTTCCTTTATATTCATGTTATCTCTCATAGCATGAACCTTACCAAGTACACATCTAGGTTCCCAACCTAGGTTTAGGTTCTTTATCTTGAAAGAACTTTCTTGTTGTTTATCTCATAAGCAACGAATTGTGGTGGATGATATAACTTGCACCGGTCAAGTGTTCTACCAACTCGCAATGCACTAGGTATACGTTTTGTAGGGTCTTGCAACAATTGTCAAGATGATTAGCCTAGCACTTCTCATAAGTCCTAGCATATTAGAAAATACTAGTTTGAGTAACTTCTTACTATGACAAGTATCTTTTCAAACTTCGTATTTCTCCTTTTAGCTTGAATAGCTTAGGATTTTCATAAATCCTTACGTATTTACGAATTTCAATATGTGCAACTTCTTGTCACATAACAGAGTGTTCTATCAAACACTAGAATAGCTCATTAGTTCTTCTCGAGAATTCATGACGATTCTTCTATGGCTTGCCAATGACTCATCATGCTCTTAAGCATATGATTCATTATTGGACATGTGCATGATTATTCTAATGGCGGAAATATTAGTAATCTTTAATCATGTGATCAACCATTCTTAGGTTCAATGAATGACCATGACTGCTTATGGTAATTCCATTTTCATTGACATGAATAACCTACGTTTCTCGTTGATTTGATGTGTATATCTCAATACCTATCCAATATCCCATGATGTGATTGGATTCATCATAGTCCATTTTCATCCAGAATTGAAAACTCAAACACTTCTTTGTGAAAGATAGTACTAGCTCGTCATTCTCAATGAGTAATGAGTTATAAATTTTACAAGATGATTGCTCCCACTAAATTCCATGTCTTCACATGATAATTTCAAACTCCCACTCAACTCCACATGTTTCGAAATTGACTACTCAATCGAAACATTTCAAGAATTGAAATACATTTTGCTTTGCCAAGTTATTAAGATTAAAACCATATATGTTCCCAGCATATCCTTTCAAAATACCTATTTTGAAAAGGTTTCAGTCTTAAACTTATGGAAAGAGATTTTAATCTCTAACTCATTCATTTTTATAATGCTGCGTAGCAATGTCATTATTTAAATGTGAAATTCCATTTAATACACGTCCTTCTCAAAATACCCTTTTCCGGAAGGAGGTTTAACCATTTCATTTTCATAATGAGGTTAAGTAATGACACTAGCGTGGTTAACAATTAACTTAGCTTTTGTAGATATCGGCATATCTCCTTTGCAACTTTTAATCATAAATCTCATTTATATTAAAGGATGCAACTTTGTTTCATTTAGGCTCTTAAGTAAATATCAATATTGAAACTCTTGGTCATATGTTGTTCATAAACTAGCCAAAACTCTTGTTAAGACTTTTCTTTACTCATTTTCTATCTTCTTTAGTCATTTTCTATCAAAACTTTCTTTTGGTCTCCTCGTGTAGTTATCTTAAGAACATATTCTTTTGATTACTTCACTTGGTCTCTTTTGTCATGTAGATCTCATCTATTCGAGACCATAGATCTCATCTATTCGTGTATACTTTTTATTTAGGTATACAAATCATTCTTTCTTTCATAGATCTCATTTACTCAAGTATACAAATTATCTTTGTATTCTTTGTGTCTTTATTTTCTCCCACTCTATCTTTAGAATAAATACACTAGTTATTCAAAGATAGCTTATGAGACACAAATAATGATTTTGAAGTATAAGGAGGACTATCTCATAGTTTATCTAATAGTTTTTGATGAGTGTACTTGGTAATTGACATTCCTTTAGAAGAGTTCATCAACTCAACATCACTTTATAATTGATCATACACAAGCTTTAAGCTTGTGGACATACAATGAATCCCATCATTATAGTTGTCTATTGGATCACTTTAAGTAGATGATCTTATGTTTCTATGTGCAAGCATATAAAGACGAATTTTTAGAACAAACAAATACGATAAAAGGGGTGACTTGGGTTGCAAACCAAGCCACCATAATCCAAAATACAACCATTGTTTAGAAAGGATCAACCATTTCCATGTCGAACACGGAAATCAAAATAGTTTTAAAAATCCGTAACACAACTTAAAATAAGACAATAATAAAAGACAAGCTTCATTGGTAGCTACTCCTAGCTCCTTGATGATTTCTCAAGCTTGCTTTTCCTTTCCCTTGTCTTTGCTTGGAGGAGGCCCTATTTATAATAAAAGGGGGATACATTATCACAACTTTGTATCAAAATACCATAGTTGAATTAGAAACATAAAAGAAAGGATAGTCATTTACCTACTGGAGTGGTCTTTCCAGCTTTGATGTCACCAAGGTACTTGGAACAATTCCTTTTCCAATGTCCAACACCATTACAATAATGGCATTTATCAAAAGGACCCTTCTTGGTCTTGGAAGTGCTAGCTTCAAAAGTTTTAGCCTTGGTGGACATGGGAGCTTGTCTCTTACCCTTTTTCCCATTCTTTTTCAACTTTCCTTTGCTCTTAGTGCTTATATTAAGCACGTCTTTAGGTGGGTTAACATTTAACCCCATGTCTCTTTTGGCTTGCACAAGTAACTTGTGCAACTGTTCAAGAGACACGTCCTTGTCTTGCATGTTAAAATTCACCCGAAATTGAACATACGCTTTGACTTTGGATAAGGAGTGTAGAATCCTATCTACAATGAGCTCTTTGGGGATTTCAACTTTTTGAATCTTCAAAGTCTCGACTAGCTCCAACAATTTGAGCACGTGAGGGCTAACCTTTTGGCCCTCCCTAAAATCGAGATCAAAGAATGCCGAAGCCGCCTTATATTGGACGATCCTCGGTGTTTGTGAAAACATTGTCACAAGTTTGGAATAGATTTCATTAGCGGTGCCCATTTTAAAGGCTCTCCTTTGGAGATCCGCCTCCATGGCAAAAATCAACACATTTTTCATAGCGGCGGGCTCTTTGTGGTAAGCCTCATATGCTTCCTTAGTGGCGGCACTCGACCTAGCATTAGGTTCGGGTGGAGAGGCCTCGGTGAGGTAACGAAGCTTGTCGTCACCTTGGGCGGCTAATTTGAGTTGGGCATCCCAATCGGAGAAATTTGACCCATTCTTTTCAAGTTTACAACGATCCATGAAGGATCGGAGCCATGAAACATTAGTGAGAGGTGCGGCGTTGGTGTTTGGTGCGGCCATTTGTTATGAGAAATAAAAGTGGTCTACAAAACGAAAATAGAAGGAATAAAACATTTGTCGTTTTCACAATAATAATAATACTTGTAAATTTAATTTAAACAAGTTTTATTGCATTTATATAGTGGCCTCTACCCAACTTGATAAATGATTCCAAGACCCAAATTCATATCAACTTAGGGCACGGTGTGCCGAAATACCCTTTATTAATATAACTTGGTGGATTAATTTTTTAATCGATTCTACTTTTAGAACTCTTGGTCGATAAAATTACATTAATATTTATCTCTAGCCCGAAACACATCCGGAAATCGTCGTGAATACTTTCGTTGAGTTCAACCCAAATTTCGAATAAATGTGTCCATGATCCAAATTCATATTAACTTAGGGCACGGTATGCCGAAATACCCTTTATTAACATAAATTCGGTGGATAGACATTTATCACCCACTTCCCTTACGTAACAAGGTTTGTACCCCGGTAAGGCCGAGTGCACTCCCTCATGAAATAGGTTTTCATGGTTTCTACTTTTTGGTAAGGCTAAGTCTCAATTGTTTATTTTAGCGAGAGGTCATGTCAATTTATTATCTATCACGTTTTAAGTGAACTAAAGCGGTGAACTATGATAATTGTAATTGACACGGTCGATAAACTCGATAAAATTATAATGCATGTTTTAGTTATGGCGATTTAGCGATGCATGCAACATATAAATAAAATGCAAAGCATAAATAAAATCCTAGTATGGCCTTCCTAAAATAGTAAATCTAATAAACTATTACAAATTCGGAAACCAACTCCTTTGGTCTCTTGAAATTCGGTCTTGGCACGCATTTCAAGGCAACATTCTTTGATGGATCGCCTTCTCGAGTGGCACCGTCTTCAAGGAACTCCGGAATAAATAAATTACATAATAAATTACATAATTTCCTATTATACATTTGTAATTAAAATAAAATAAATATATTAAATTACAAAACGGTGATACGAGATCACAATAAATTACAACCAAATCGATATTCCCATACATTTCGGGTAATATCAATTAAAACTAAGGCCATACTAAGTAAAATTACATAATTCAAAAATTACAAAAAATTAAAATATGACAATCATAAATAAAATGCAGTATTATAATATGTATGAACATGCCCAATTTTATGCTAAATCGCCTTTAAGGAGCCAATATCGTATATTAATCGGTTTTACAAATTTGCGTGATTTAACCTTTTAAAATCACAATAATTACATAAAATCATATTTATGTACAAGTTAATTACCCCAACCATCTTAGGACTCAAAATTAGTCTCCACTAACATTTGACAATAATTAACCTAGATTTCTTAATATTGTTCATAAATAGACCTAAAATACAAAATTATGTCACAAACTTCAAATTAAATCATAAAAATTTCAAATAAATTCAAAATTTGAAATTTAAACTCATGAACATTCTGGAAAAATACCATGACACTCATAATGTTCAAAGACTTAGGTTAAAATTTTCGAAAATTTATCGAGAAAAACAATGTTGCGGTTTATCGATTTTGACAATTATCACCATAAAATATGAGAAAAATTATTTTTATCAACTTTTCACTTTTAGATCTGAAATATATGATAAAATGCAACATGTGACGTTTTTCTTTAGTCATGAAGTATGTTTTAGCATTTTTTACTAATTAAAGTCACTATTTGTGTGATTTTTCATCAAAAATTCATAAATCATGCATAAAGACTTCATTATAGCCAAATATTTTACACACATCTTGTAAAATTGCATGTGACGACATACTAAATTTCCATGACCAGATTCGAAATATAACTCATATTAACCTATTTTCCCATTTAAATGCGATTTTAACTTGAAAAATCCATATATCGAGCAATACAACTCAGTTTATTATGAAAATTTACAGGCCATCAGTAGATAATATATGTGAAAACATATCCAAAAACCACTGGAAAAAAACAAAGTTTAGCTATTTTTAGTCCAAAAATGACATTTTTATCATAAAATCACATTTTAATGCCATTATTATATAAAATGAACAATAAAAATCCATAAATAAACCAAAATATCCTAAATACATTTTAGGACCAGAAACTTTAACATGCCAATAAATTTCGTGATATTTCATAATAAACACAAATTTATAAGTTTTGTTTGTTAATCTTATAACTCGGAAAAACAATAACCGATTTGCATGCAAACAACCTAAGGCTCTGATACCACTTGTTAGAAATTATTAATCTCATTATTTGACATATTCATATATGTTACAATTTAATTTAGTCATAAATTAAATCTAGATCTTATGCATGCAAACATAAATAGAAATAGAGAAGAAATCGCCATTCTTACTATAGTAGTTTCGGATTTAGGGCACAAGTGAGTTCTCCTACTCACTTGTTCTTGAGCTTTCCTTACAAATGGAAGAACAAGGATTCAAAGATAGAATCCCTCCTTAAAGCATATACCCAAGATAACCCTTAAAAGACTATTAATATTTGATTTAGAATAATTATAATCTTACTAAAATGACCCAAAACTATTGTTTTGATCTCTATTATTTCGGTATAGAGAGGAAGGATTTTGGAGATTTTATCTCTCTAAACTTCACTAAGTTTTTGGTTGTGTAAAGAAATGAATAATACACTAGAGAATGTCTTAGTGTATATCACAATCTAAATTGTAGAAAAAACCCTTTGCCTTGCTTTAGAAAAACTAGGGTATAAGGGGGTGGCAAGGGCCAATGCATGACTAAGATGCTCTTCACAAAAGCAACTAGGTGTGCATGGCTAGAATGTGTAGTAATCGTTGTGCTTTTACATTATAAATTAAAACACAATGTAACCTTACTACTTACCCATTATTTCGGTACATTCAAATAAAATGGAGAAGTCCATTTTATTTGTGATTTTGTCAATATGTCATATGTAACACATTACATGACATCTTATATATAAAATGTATTTTTAATAATTAAAAATCAACATATTAATAAAATATGTCACTTATAAAAATTAACATAGTAATTCATAATTACTTGTACCAAAAAGTGTTTCCGAATTATAAACTACAACATTCTGTATTTATAATAATTTATTCATTCCATTTCAATTGTTTCCGTAAACAATAATTTCATCTAAGTAATAAAACAATTCGATCACTTAGACCGTATCTTATTTAATCAAATTACAATGAGACACGTAAATATTACTTCCAAAATCGTCCGTCAATTTTAAGTAATTTAATTAACTCGTATCGTCATACGATCAATTAAATATTCAATTAAGAGTATCATCCTATAGGTATGACCTTACGGGATCAATTGATCACCACCGTCGCACGACAGTAATGTCAAACTCTAGTCAGCCAATCATTACCGATATGTGTGGACCAGTTGACTGTAAAATGTTACTTCCCACATGTATTCTTAAATATGAGATTTAAACATGTGATCATCATGATCGGCAGTTGAAGAGAATTCAACCGAGGAGGCTAATTTGGAACCCGGTTTTGGACCTTGCATTAGATTGAGGTCTAACATGAAATCCGTCTAAGAAGTCATGCCTTTTTCCAGCTTGGGACTATTCCTTGGTGAGTTTAGGACATTTTATTGTAGGAACTTGTATCCCAAAGAGTTTCCTATCAAGAGTTGAAGAGCTAAACAAAACCGGGTGCAATAAGGACCACGGCTGGGGCATGCTTAGGCTTTTGTGCATTATGTCGCTATCAACATTCCTCTTTTGATCAAACATAGTTCAAGGGCCCTTAGAAGAGTTTTTGCAGCCTTGCCAAAGTCTTCCAAGTGAGTCCAAGTGTGCATAAACAAGACTTGAGCTAGTAAACAAGGGATTGTTGTATTATTAGTTTACTTTCTATCTTTTATGCTTTATGTCCTTTTCTTTTCTGTTTTCTTGTAAGGCCTTGGCTGCCGTGTTTGGTCCTATTAGCAGCTCTTTTTGTGGCCATAGGATGCAATCTTAGATGAAGGGAGGGGATTGTCTTGCTTGTCCTATAAAAGCAAGCACAACCCTTAGCAAAAATCAGATTATTTCGAATGACAAAAACCCTAAGAAGCAGCCTGCTTTCTTTCTTATTTATCTTTGCTTTATGCTTGATAAACTACCTTGCTTAGTGCTAGGAGGTTGGATATGTCCTTTGCTAAGTGCTTGGACGAGTCCTAGGCTTAATTCATTGCTTTGTGTTCGAATTAAGTCATACCTTGAGTCCTAAACAAGCTAAGTTTTCTTTGTTTGTCACTTGAGTGTTTTCGTGTCAATCTTGCTCCAAATCTGATAGTTTTACTTCAAATTGGTTATCAGAGCTTTGGTTAACAAAACAAAGCCTTTCTTTGTGAGTTCATTATACCCTAACCACATTAAAAACACAAAAAACAACCATGAGTGAAGAAAGGCTTGCTGGAATTGAAACACAAGTTACTCAACTTTCTGAAAAATGTGATTTGTTGCTAGATTCTTTCAATGTTATCATGGCTAATATTCCAACACCACCACCAAGAGGAAGAGGACAACCACCTAGAGGCAGGGGTAGAGGCAGTGGCCTCATGGGAGGAGGAGGACGAGCTCATGGTGGCCGTGAGGAAGAGGAGTTTTCAGATTCAGAGGACTCCATGGCCGAGGCATTTCAAGGAGAGCGTAACAAAGACTTAAAGGTAGAGATTCCTGATTTTCATGGTAGTTTAAACCCCGAGGATTTGTTAGATTGGTTTCGGACCATTGAAAGAGTCTTTGAGTTTAAAGGTTATTCCGATAGAAAAGCTTTTAAAGTGGCGATCTTGAAACTCAAAGGCTATGCTTCCCTTTGGTATGAGAACTTAAAAAATCAGAGAAGAAGGGATGGTAAGGAACCTATTAAGTCTTGGTTAAAATTGAAAAAGAAGCTTAATGAGAAGTTTATACCTAAAGAGTACACTCAAGACATTTTCATTAAGCTCACACAACTTAAACAAGACCAACAACCACTTGAGTCATATCTTAGAGACTTTGAACAACTTACCTTGCAATGTGAACTCAATGAAAAGCCCGAACAAAAGATTGCTAGATTTGTTGAAGGTTTAGATACCAAGATTGCTCATAGGGTTAGAATGCAACAAGTATGGTCCTTTGATGAAGCCGTTAATTTGGCTTTAAGGGTTGAGAAAATGGGTAAAGGGAAGGCTACAACCACCAAACCAACCACCAAAAAAAATGACCACCTTTAAACCCCCAACCGGTTTCAAAATTAATGAACCACCCTCTCAAAACAAAACCCCCATACTTGACAAAGGAAAAGCAGACGAAACCTCACAAAAAAAGACCATGCCTCTCAAAAAATGTTACCAATGCCAAGGTTATGGTCACTTTGCCAAAGAATGCCCAACCAAGAGAGCCCTTAGTAGCTTTGAAGTGGTTCATTGGGGTGATGATGAGATCCTTGTGTGTGATGAGGATAGGGAGGGGACGGACCATGAAGAGGATGATGTGGTTATCTTAGGATGCGGGTCTTAGCTTGGTTACTTGGAGAGTGATGCATACCCAACCCCAACCCTTGAAAATGGACCAAAGACAACAAATTTTCAGGTCTAGGTGCACCATTAAAGGAAGGGTTTGTAATCTTATCATTGATGGAGGGAGTTGTACCAATGTCGCCTAGTAGTACTCATTGACAAGCTATCATTGCCTACACAAGACCATCCTAGTCCTTATAAGCTAAGGTGGCTCAACAAAGGGGCTCAAGTAAGGGTTGATAAGCAATGCTTGGTTCCATTTTCCATTGGTAAGAACTATGTAGATGAAGCTCTTTGTGATGTTCTTCCAATGGATGCTTGTCACTTGCTACTTGGGAGACCTTGGGAGTTTGATAGGGACTCGGTTCATCATGGTAAAGACAACACCTACACCTTCAAATTTGGCTCAAGAAAGGTCATCCTAGCACCTTTACCGCCTGTTCTCAAGCATATCCCAACACCTTCCATGCTTGAACCATCAAAGGAGGTGTTACTAATCAATGGGGCAGAAATGTTGCAAGAGTTAAAGGAGGATAGAGATGTGTACGTGCTTATAGCCAAGAGAGTGGTGGGAGAACAAGAGATGGGGCTGCCTAGTGAGGTCCAACGTCTACTCAAGACCTATGGTGATGTGTTTCCAAGTGAGCTTCCTAGTGGCTTGCCTCCTCTTAGAGGAATTGAACACCAAATTGATTTCATTCCGGGAGCTACTCTACCCAACAAGGCAGACTATAGAAGTGATCCTAAAGCTACTCAAGAATTGCAACAACAAATTGGAGAGCTTATGAACAAGGGCTTTGTGAGGGAGAGCCTTAGCCCTTGTGCCGTTCCAGCCTTGCCTGTGCCCAAGAAAGATGGGTCATGGAGGATGTGCATCGATAGTAGAGCCATCAACAACATAACAATTAAGTATGGGTTTCCTATACCAAGGCTTGATGACATCCTAGATGAGCTTAGTGGAGCCAAACTGTTTTTAAAGATTGATTTAAGGCAAGGTTATCATCAAGTAAGAATCAAAGAAGGAGATGAGTGGAAAACCGCATTCAAAACAAAGCATGGGTTGTATGAATGGCTTGTCATGCCATTTGGTCTTTCTAATGCACCAAGCACTTTCATGAGGCTTATGAATGAAGTGCTTAGGCCTCACTTGGGCAGCTTTGTTGTTGTATACTTTGATGACATCTTGGTGTATAGTCCTAACAAAGAAGAGCACCTCAATCATTTGCAAATATTGTTTGACACTCTTAGGGAACACAAGTTGTATTCAGAAGTGTTCTTTTATGCAAAATGAAGTCCAATTCTTGGGTTTCATCATTTCTGACCGGGGCATATTGGTTGATCAAGAGAAGATTAAAGCAATCAAGTCATGGCCTATTCCTAGGAATATCACGGATGTGAGGAGCTTTCATGGGTTAGCATCATTTTATAGGAGGTTCATCAAGGACTTTAGCACTCTCATGGCTCCTATAACTGAATGTATGAAGAAGGGGGAATTCAAATGGGGAGATAAGGCCGAAACTTCCTTCAACACCATCAAGGAAAAGCTATGTGAGTCTCCTATTCTTGCTTTACCAAATTTTGATAAGTTGTTTGAAGTTGAGTGTGATGCTAGTGGCATTGGCATTGGGGCTGTCCTTGTTCAAGAGCACAAGCCAATTGCTTACTTTAGTGAGAAATTGAGTGGTGTCAAGCTTAATTACTCAACTTATGACAAAGAGTTCTATGCCATTGTAAGAGCCCTAACTCATTGGAGCCATTATCTCAAGCCAAGGCCCTTTGTTCTCCATTCGGATCATGAGGCTCTTAAGTACATCAATGGGCAGCATAAGCTCAATCATAGACATGCCAAATGGGTTGAGTTCTTACAATCATTCAACTTTGCAAGCAAGTACATAGAAGGGAAGGATAACGTGGTTGCGGATGCTCTATCAAGGAGGTTCATTATGTTGAGTTACATGGAACAAAGAGTGCTTGGATTTGAGCACATGAAAGAGTTTTACAAAGAGGATCCAGATTTCAAAGAGGAGTGGGGATCATTGCAAAATGGACGAGCAAAAGGGGGTCATTACTTGGTCCAAGAGGGGTTCTTTTTTCGTGGAAACCGGTTGTGTGTGCCCAAGAGTCCTTATAGAAGCTTGTTAGTAAGAGAGGCACACTCCAATGGTCTTGCCGGCCACTTTGGCATTCAAAAGACCTATGACATACTCCAAGAGCATTTCTATTGGCCTAAGATGTTTGGGGATGTCCAAGACGTCATCAAGAGGTGTGCTCCATGTCAACAATCCAAGTCCTACTTCAAAACAGGCCCCTACACTCCTTTACCCGTCCCAAATCAGCCATGGGAGGACATTAGCATGGATTTCATAGTTGCTTTGCCAAGAACTCAAAGAGGCAAGGACTCCATCATGGTTGTTGTGGATAGGTTTAGCAAGATGGCTCACTTCATTGCTTGTAAGAAAACGGAGGATGCATCTAGTGTGGCTAACTTATACTTCAAAGAGGTGGTTAAGCTCCATGGAGTCCCTAAGTCTATAGTCTCGGATAGGGATTCAAAGTTCATGAGCCACTTTTGGAGGTCATTATGGAAGCTACTCAAGACTAGGCTCTTATTTAGCACCTCCCATCACCCCCAAACTGATGGACAAACGGAGGTGACTAACAAGACTCTAGGGAGGATCCTAAGGTGCACGGTTTCTAAGTCATTGAAGGATTGGGACCTCAAACTAGCTCAAGCCGAGTTTGCCTTCAATAGGGCCCCTTCTACAAGCACGGGCAAGTCTCCATTTGAAGTTGTTTATGGCGCCAACCCCCTCATGCCAACTGATTTGGCACCCATTCAAAGAAAAAAATCGATTTCGATGCCAAGAAGAGGGTTGAACAAATGCTACAAATCCATGCTCAAGTTAAGAAGCAAATTGAGAAAACAAATGAAGCATACAAAGCAAGGGCCAAGGGTCCTAAGCAAGCCACGAACTTTGAAGTAGGGGATCTTGTTTGGATAAACTTAAGAAAAGAAAGATTTCCAGCCAAAAGGAAGAACAAGCTCATGCCAAGAGCGGATGGTCCATTCGAAGTCCTTGAAAAGATTGGGTCCAATGCCTACAAGATTAACTTGCCCGGAGATTATGAGGTCCATGGCACATTCAATGTTGGGGATTTAAGTCCTTATTATGAAGAGATTGAAGATGATAATGGCCAGGATTTGTGGACAAATCCTTTTAAAGAAGGGGAGATTGAAGAGAATTCAATCGAGGAGGCTAATTTGGAACCCGGTTTTGGACCTTGCACTAGATTGAGGTCTAACATGAAATCCGTCTAAGAAGTCATGCCTTTTTCCAGCTTGGGACTATTCCTTGGTGAGTTTAGGACATTTTATTGTAGGAACTTGTATCCCAAAGAGTTTCCTATCAAGAGTTGAAGAGCTAAACAAAACCGGGTGCAATAAGGACCACGGCTGGGGCATGCTTAGGCTTTTGTGCATTATGCCGCTATCAACATTCCTCTTTTGATCAAACATAGTTCAAGGGCCCGTAGAAGAGTTTTTGCAGCCTTGCCAAAGTCTTCCAAGTGAGTCCAAGTGTGCATAAACAAGACTTGAGCTAGTAAATAAGGGATTGTTGTATTATTAGTTTACTTTCTATCTTTTATGCTTTATGTCCTTTTCTTTTCTGTTTTCTTGTAAGGCCTTGGCTGTCGTGTTTGGTCCTATTAGCAGCTCTTTTTGTGGCCATAGGTTGCAATCTTAGATGAAGGGAGGGGATTGTCTTGCTTGTCCTATAAAAGCAAGCACGACCCTTAGCAAAAATCAGATTATTTTGAATGACAAAAACCTTAAGAAGCAGCCTGCTTTCTTTCTTATTTATCTTTGCTTTGTGCTTGATAAACTCCCTTGCTTAGTGTTAGGAGGTTGGATAAGTCCTTTGCTAAGTGCTTGGACGAGTCCTAAGCTTAATTCATTGCTTTGTGTTCGAATTAAGTCATACCTTGAGTCCTAAACAAGCTGAGTTTTCTTTGTTTGTCACTTGAGTGTTTTCGTGTCAATCTTGCTCCAAATCTGATAGTTTTACTTCAACAGTTGTGATCGCGTTATTGTCGGAGGACACTTATTCCAACACATCCTTCCTCGCAAAGACATGCTCTCATCATCAATCCTCAACATCACCATAGATCGTATCTTCATCACACTCATCATTTCCCGTGTCATCATCATCATCACTTGCACTATTATCGCCATCATTATCATTGTCTTCATCACTTGTATCACTTTCACTTTCGTTGCTACCGTTGCTTTCTTCATTCACCTCCTCATGAACTATCTCGATTAATCCACCCAATCTGGCAAGGGTCATTTAGGATCTAGGAGCCCTTGTCTTGCCAAGTTGTAGAGAGGCAGATATTGAGCATAGTAGCTATCACTTGGTCCTTATCATCTCATCATGGATATTCTTCACTAGACCCGTCAAGAAATCATCTTCCTCCACAACATTAGGATCATTGTGGATATAAGGTTAGCGCTCAAGCGGGAAAGGATGTATCACAATGGATGAAGAAGGTAGTACTTGTTTACTTTGTTGCCAAGATGGTTGCCAAAGGTCTCTTGGTTTGTCAAGAGGAGTGACGAAAGTAGATAATTCACTCTTCGCTAGTTAAGTCAGTGAAGCTTTTCACAAGGCAAGCGTATAGAAGTGGAGCCTTTGATCAACCATTCGATTTTCCCGGTAGCATTATCTCGCTTTATCCAATTATAGCGACAAGATAGCAATTTTTCATCAATAAGATTATTCCCTACACAAGGCTTATAAATTCATGTTTTCATTGAAGTTGGTATTGAAGTGCCTAGCTAAACTTATCAGTAGTCCTCCATTGACTATGAAGGCCATCTTTTATTTTCCTTCTTTCAATTCGATCCATCGTCCCAACAACAATCGGACATCATTGTTATTCGACTTGTAAGACCCATGAACATTTAAGCGAGACTCAAGATATGCAAGGTTAATCTCGGAAAAGGTGCAAGCTTCATTTCTAGCAATGATGGTGTTTCAAAGGAACCTATGCCAATGCCTTATTCCCGTAAAATGGACATAAAGAGAAGAGCATTCTCTAAATGCGGTGAAGGTTTTACCGGTAAGGGCTTTCTAAATGGGTTTGGCATCAAATTTATATGGTTTCTTGAACAATTTCCTTGGTGTTTTAATTCCAAATGCCACACCAAATTCCGATCTAGTCATCTTACGCGAGGCATTCTCAAAGTTGGAATTCAACATAATTCCTATCTTCCACTTTATAAATCTTCAAAGAGCTTATAAATTCAAGGGTGAGGAAAGGATAGGTGAGCTCATTCATGGTAAAGAAGGTCGATAAACTCATGGAATCAAAAATTCTCCTAGTATCCTCGAGTGTTCCGAGTTTATCCAATGTATTTTGACACACAAATTTCGTAATGAGGACCTTCTTACTAAGTAAAGAAGAAAATGCATTTCTATGATCATTGTCGATAAAGGTTACTTTCGGAAAATCCTTGAGTTATTCAATAGCCAGAGTGATTCCCTTTTCGACTTCTTCTTCACCCGAGTTTTTAATTGCTTGCATCATCTTTTGCCGCTTTTTAGCTTCGGGACACTAGGTGCCTTTCCATTCCCCTTTGTCCTTGCCATGAGTTGAATCCTTTGCTCAAGAACGGATTTGGTTCTTTGCTTCAATCTTTGTTAAGCAAGTGACTTCTTGTAACACTCTCACTTACCCGGCCAAGGTAAGTAGGAGTGTAACCATCTCGGTTTCCCGAGTTAGTATTTCAAAACTCCAATCAAGAAACGTTTAATAAAGTCCAAGGTTTAGTGATTAATACAAAATGGTTATACAATATACAAAGTCTCAAAACTACAACGAGCAACTCTAATAAAGTCTACATCAACTCTAGTATGACTACTCAACTAGACTCCAAATGTAGGTAGCTCGTCCCATGTCCCGATCATCAACAACTCCAAACAAGTCTAGTTGTTCCCTAATATGACCAAAAATATCATATGGATCACAGTTTTGAAAACATAAAGAGGGAGTCTTAATAATACAAATGCTCATAATATGCAATAAGAACACAACCCTCACAGTACATCATAACTTCAGTGTTCGGCTTAACAAGCCACCTCATCTCATCACATCAACCACCACCATCACATGCATCACCACCGGACCGCAGCCCGTGAAGTTAAGTGGACTGCAGCCCGTGTATAGCCGTGTCATAGACCATGAACAGTCGGGTCATAGCCCGTAAACATGGGTCCGATCATGATCCGGTACCCCTGCCGGATTCGTAATCATAATACGAGATCGGTGAACTACAGACCATCAACTTGCACGTCCTCTTTGAAGGGGAGACCTCAAGGAGCAATCCGGGCGCGAGTATGGACCTCCCAAACTGTACCACTCACCCAACCACCACCTCTAACCTCCATATTCTCCAACATCCAGAGTATAACATCAATAGTATGATATCCTCATCAATTAAACCACATATGCCATGTATACAACTTTAATGAATCATTATAATTCACAATTATGCCACAAACTTCTAGCCTCAACAATAAACATGAATATCAAGTTACTTCTATCCATTCTCAACATGAATATCAAGTCACTAGTACCAATTTCAACATATAATCCCAAATCCGGTAACTAACACAATAATACACATAATTAATCACATAAGCAAACACATATACTATAAAAAAACAATTAGGGAAACTCTACCTCGAAAAATCCTCGAAATAGCACGAGGAAGTAATTTCTATCACAGTAAGGTTCTACAACATTTTGATTGATAGAATTCACTAATTTAATCATCTACTTACTTAAATCCTCATTTATAACATTCTAAGTATCGAAACCCTTAAGTTAAGTTCCTCCAAATTCCAGGGTTAGAACAACTACAAGTTGAATTAAAAGCATAAATAGTGACTTATAATGGAAAATTGGGAAGGAAAAATTAGAGATGATGCAAAATCCTCAAGTCCTAGCTTAATCTCCTCTATTAGGGTTTAGGAGAGTTTAGGGTGAAGAATGACGAATAAAGACTAATGAGGGAGGATTTATACTCATAAGAATAGTCCCGAAACTCATACCGAAAATATAGCACCCAGTCCGGTGTACTCCGGTGTACTCGGTCGAGTACACCCCACTTGGTCAAGTGCCGAGTGCACCTTATGCAGGACCTGAAGTCACCCCAAAACCCGCACTCGGTCCACTGTACTCGGCCGAGTACCTTATCTAGAATTTTAGAGTATTACAATCCCCCCTCCCCCTCTTGAAACGAACTTCGTCCTCAAAGTTCACACTCATCCCACACAACACAACCTCCCTCGTATACAAACAACACCAAATCAACAGACAAGACCAACAATACTCATAATTCACAATACCACAACAACCTTAGCACAACAGACCAAGCCTCATATTATCGTCTAATACCAACACCACTAGTCCACTGATTCACACTAACGCCCACGTACTACAACCATCATGATGTTTAACATATTACCACCATTATGTATTCCACATCCCTTACATCACCGTCTCACTAACACTCTAATACTAATACCATTCACCAAGCAAGGACGCCTACCAAAAATGAAATGTTACATTCTACCACCTTTAGAATGAACTTCGCCTTCGAAATTCGCTAACCCTCATAACCATCACCCCTCAACTCGTCAATACTAACGCAATCAGAGGTACCTTCACCCTAATAAAAGTTCAATTCACTTATTCATTTCCAATTAGTATCACCACAAACACCACCAAGAAAGTGATTCCACAATATTACAACTAATCCAACGAAGTAAATCACCAAATGTCTTAATCTGTATTAGATCCTATCCTTTCATTATCACCATTCCTTCACTCTGATAATCGGTTATTGCCTTAACTTCCATACTACCAACTTCCCTCATGTTCAATACCTCCCTCTACTATTTCCTTACCTCCGATCAATCTTTTCACTACCTAACATTTACCACAAAATCCCAACGCACTCTACAAATCAACTCTTCAACATTATCGCACCACAACCTCCTCCGTGATTCTCGTACTTATCACAACTGCATAACACACAACCCAAAATTCTTACACACTAATGAGATCCTCAAAGATTCTTTTCATCGCTACTAAACTCGTCCATACATTAACATAGTACTCGTTCCAAACACTACATTCCTATTGCGCCAACAAAAGATTATGCACCACTTAGAGTTTCTAGTTCAACACGACACAACACTCCGCTATGTACTTGTCACTACGAAGTCCATGAATGATTCATCCAAATCAAACTCGAAAGTAGTCCAACAACTATGCCTTATTAATAAATATTTATGAAAATTTGTGAAGACAACAACCATAGTTAATATTCCCAATCCATTATATACTATGCTCTCTCACCCACGGGTATAAAATAAACGGGGAAAACAACGGTATTGATAACACAACACCAATCCATATGCTAATCATAGAATAAACGTAATATTTTAAAGTTCGTTTCACAACCATCTCGTCTCCTCCACCACATCTAATGCGGCATCGCGACACCGCTATCAACAGCCGCATCGCAATGCGAGGGTACCCACATCGCAACACGGAGTATTGTGCCCGGATCACAACACGGAACACAACAACCACATTGGTATCCATTGCACTTTATACAGTCTCATAAACACTGTCCCACTACAACATCCTTGACAAGGAATAATAACATCACAACTCGAATAAACAATTGACAACCATATGCTACACCTTCTTAATATCGTCGTACCAAATCATAGTGCATAACATTGATATTACACAGAATAATTAATGGTGTGTTGTGTCGTGTAGCCACCAAAACAATATTTATACTCAACAAACAACTAGTATAGGTTTAAGAAGAGATCGAACCCAAACCCAAAAGAACAGTGTGTTTAAGAGAGCGAACGATTACAATTAGCTATGTCTTATGTCACAAAATTGGGAATGGATTTGTATTCTAAACTACTACAAGAGATAACAATCAAATGTAAACAAATGAAAACTGAAGCCACGTAAATAAGATGAGGTGTAAACAATTATGGGAAGATACTAGGGTGTCATGGGATTATAGGGAGAACAAAGGGAAATTCACATACAAATGAGTCTAAGGTTAATCAAGGTTGTAGTCGAATTAGAACCGAAGCTCTCGATCTTACGGTTTCCACCTAGGTCGAGTCGGGCTAGCTCTCGCGTACACCCGGTCTTCCTATCAACATCATGAATGGTCTAACTACTCCTAAGGCTCTCGATCTTATAGGAGAAGTTGAATGGATAGAGAATCATGCTAGGTTGTTAACCAAGCATTTTATCAAATATAACATATGCACTAGTTAAAACCACAACATTCAATGAATAATATAAACTCATTAAGCATGGATTCTCCCCTCTAATCATCCCCTAATCCCCCATTAACCCTAACTAAAGGACTACTCACTACTCATCATGATTGGCATGTTATTAATGGTGTCAAACATCATAACAAAGGAAAACACGATGATCAAAGCAAGGTAATTAACAAAGAATTAACAAAAGATTTAAGAAAATGTACCAACTTAGTAGATCAATTAATAAGGAAGAACAAATTAAAGCTTATGCTGGTCAATGTCACGTGAATCAAACTGATGAAGATACATTGTATATGCTGTGTACAGTAAGAACAATCCCAAATCATTTGATCAAAGATTGATTTCAATTACGTATTACACTGCTTGGTATGGATCGAGGGGTCTAACCTCGACCTGAGCATAGCTTATAAATGAATAATAAACGGGTTGATGATTCCATAACATAGACAACGGCACCCGCATTGTTCCGGTGAGAGACATGTGCACGAGTGCGTGCCTTTGTAACTAATCATCAGTTGCTTAACACCTAATCAGGATAAGATCAGTAATATTTTTTAGGTAGCAAATAAGATTCAGAAAAAAATGGTCTACGCCTTCAAGGGCAATAATCATTAATTAAAGTTGATAAACAAAGCAGATAATCAACCAACAAAGGAGATATAAAGGGGGGAACGTATGTGGTTCAGTCATTGACTTTGCAAAGGGATACATGAAGGCCAAAGGGGCAAACCAGTAAATTATAGCATGATCGAACAGAATGGGAGGGTTGCAAGCGGGGGCGGGGGCGGGGGCGGGGCCAAAAGAGTTTATTGCAATATTATGCCATCAAGTGAGGTTTTCTGCATATAACTATGTCTAGTTTAATTTTTGGTTGTTTAACAACATATGAAGTTGAGGGTAAAACAACAAACCTGAAAGCTTGGCAGCATAAATGTAAAGGGAGTCGTTAAGGAGTAGCTGGCAACATTGAGGTATCTCTAGTGTCTTTTGGCTTCACAGCATATTGGAGCTTAACATCATTAGCGTCTGATTCTAGGATACCCTCTTTGAAGGGAACCTCAAAGGCTAATGATTGGTACAAACATACTTCATCTTCCTTGCAATAATAAACCTGCAAGGAGAGAAAATTTTCATGTCCAGCTTTTCTCTCCAAGATGTATTTAACATAGCGTCTTTGCATCAAATAACCAACACATTACCTAAATTTAGCACACCAAAGAAAGAGAAATGAAAGCGTCAAAAAGATTTTGCAAGAAATCTAGAGAAAGATTAAATGATGGATCATAGTAGTCAGTAACACCGTTGATACATCCGCTGAGTATTGAGATATGTCGTCATCTAACACAACTAAAAGTGAATTTCATCCTAGACATCTCGAAAATCAGCAACCAACCATCTATTTTTATGTGAGGGTCCCAAAATCACTAGAAACTGGAATTTTATTCCACATCAAGTAGTCCAATTGCCCAAATGACTTGTTAGTCCATGACAATTGCCGGGTTGCTGCGTGCAAATAAGCCTGAGCCATCATCAGCATAGCCATCCCCTAAACAGTCATGATGAGTGATGCGACTTTTTCTAAGATGATTGTATCTCTAAATTCTAAGTGTCTTACGAGTATATATCATTGATCTGACATCAAGCTCAAAAGTTCAAAGTTCAACGTAGTGTTGTAGACCACATAGGCGCATATATACCAATGTACAGAAGTCAAAATATATAGACATGCCTTGCAATTTATTCTGCTCATAGAAGCTGAAGGGGTATCCCTTCTGAAATGAAGCATGGCAGTTCCTTCTGGACTGAGAGTTCCATCCAAGGGCTCAATAACAAGTGAATTCTCTGGCTCAATGTCTACATTGAACTTGCTGCGTGCTTCCTAAATATCGTAATCATCATTCTTTAGTAAATAACAAACGGTAGTATGCATTCCTGCATTAGATAAAGAAAGAGAGAAAGACCTTTGAAAAATGATACCCAGGAGGTAATGATATCCTCAGGTCCAAATTGCCTTCATTAGATTGACTACCACCGACTTTGATGATCTGTGTATCAGGAGTCACACGCTTTCTTAAGCGTTTCATGGTTCTCGTTCTTGGAGCAGGAGGCTGCACACCCTTTAACTCTAACGTAAGAAGGTCAGGTTCCCCATGGTTCAAATCCATGTATCGAATGACACTATTGTTAGTATCAGCAATAAATATTTTTCCTGCATTAAAAAGTAATACAGTTAGCCGTATTAGGTTGTACACATGTTACATGTACTCTTATTTGAGGAAGATTAACAGCTTGCCTTCACCAATTTACCAGGTAACCATTGTCTATATAGAAAAAATGAATGCACCCAAAAAATACTTCATATATGATCAACCAACAACAATATTATCCTAAAGCTTCAAAGGCTTCACCCTATTGATGGATAAAGAGGTCACTTGTACACATCATCGTTCATCACCACCACCTCACCTTTGTTCTGAGAAAAAATATGAAGGCATGGCATATAGCAGAAGTACAAGCTCTGCCAACACCAAAATACCTTAACGGCCTAATAAAGCCCCAACAGCCCCGCATTGGTAGTGACACAAGTTGAGTTAGAGAGCTTACTGTAGGGCAGAACAAGCTTTTAAGGTATAAGGTGAATCATAAAACGTTGCCCCAAAATTGTAAATCCTTACCCCATCCTATCACGAGACCATGTTACGCTACTCTTTGCCTTAAAAGCATGGTAGAATGAGAAAATTCTGTAGATCACACTTTTATGAGGCAAACGGAAACACCAAACAAGTCAAAAGGTTGAATGCAATAACATCTAAGCATGACAAAGGAACAAACTTTAACTAGTAATATGATACATAGAGGATGGTTTGGGATACTGCTAAAGATAAGAACTTCACCATTGCCTGCGTGGACAAGTCCTGAAGGTTCTGAAAGCTGCAATCAGAAAGAAGAAAACAAAACACAAACAATTAGCATTGAAAATAACAAGGCACCCTGTTCTAAACTCTATTCCCCTTCTACCAAAAAATTAAAATCAATTTTAGATTATTGACCTATTACTTCAAGCATTGGAATGTGAAGGCCTGGTGCACCTTAACAAATGGTTGCATTTCTAATTAAAACAAAACAAACATTCTCTCCGGCAAAATGATAACTAGCGCTCAACAAACAAAAGCATAGACTTTGACATTTCTGAGTTCTGAACATAACTGTGAGAAGACCATCTCAACCAAAACCTTAAGATGATGGTTGAAGTCCAATTAATGGTTCTTATACGGAGACTCCCACGATTCGAACTTGGGACCTCAGGGTCATCTGATACCATGTGAGATGACCAACTCAACCAAAACCTTAAGATAATGGTTGAGGTCCGATTAATTTAATGGTTCTTATACCTTAACAATAACAGCACTCATTCTACTTTTTAACCATTACCAACAGGATCCTACCTGAGCTGCTAGAGCTTTTCCATCCTTGAAACCAGCTTTTCCTGTCCCAGCCAAGGTCGTGACTCGTTTATTTGATGGGTCTAGTTTCTTAACCTAAAATAGAGAGCAACTTCAGAATCATATAATTTTAGAAATCAGCTCCACTCAACACTATGAATCAAAACTCACAATAAAACTAAAGTAATTTATTTTTAGAATGAAAAAGGAAGAAAAAATGAAGGATAGTTAGCAACTAAGCTTTCAATGATTAAATCTTGGCGATGGGAAGCATAACTAGATCTGAAAGCAAAAAATCCTTAAAGTCAGTCACAGCTACCTTGTGGTTATAAGAATCTGCAATATAAACTTGGCCATCCTGTGCGAAACACACTCCCAGAGGATGCTGAAGAAGTACTTCAGAACCTATCCCATCATGGTCACCATACTAAACAACAGTAACAAATGTCAGACATCTGATAGCAATCCATCTTTAATTAATAACTACAGTCATAAGGCTTTCTTTTGCAAGTATTCTCACAATTTAAAAAAAAAAAAAAAAAAAAAAAGGAACCAAGATAAAAGCAATTTCCAGGGGTGTTACATATTTACCTTAAACAAATTGTCAGGGAAAATAGGATCACCCCCGGCTAGCAATCTAGATCCCCCAGTCTTGAGATCAAGAGCTCTAATAGAACTGCTTTCGCTATCTGCTATGTATATCTCCCTCATATCTTACAAAATTCAAGAATTGCATGAATGAAGTGTCAGATAGCGTGATAGACATTTTCTGTCTCAGTAAATTGTGAAAGGAAATAATCTTTGATTATATTACCTGATGAAAAAGACATTCCTGAGGGTTGTGCATATGAGGTGCTGGTAGCACTAATTTAAAAGGATAAAACAACCATCATCAACTTCAATAGCATCTTGATCATACAACACTAAGAACACACACATGCAGTATCTAAAAACGAGCTTTTAAAGAAAATTCACAGACTCCAATTTGGAATCAGAAGTCAAACAAAACAGTAGGTACCCCTTTGGCTCAAACAATTTGAAACATTGGGACTGAGAGTCTGAAATGTCAAGAAAGATTACCTCAACCCATTCAAGTTTCTTTCATAGCCATCACCACTAAAAGCTGTGGTTCTTTCATTTGCTAGATCATGTTCCCAGATTTGGTGCTGCCCAGCCATTGCAATATAAACCCTTTCATTGGCAGCATCAAAGCAGACATCCCATGGAGAATTGAGGAGCTGAAATAAAATGTTAGATGCTTTTAAACAGCCTGAATCTTCAATGGAGAGTTTAGCAACTGAGATAAAAGTTTCAAAACCAGAAGACGAGATCCTCTAAAAAAGCAGTAATCTATGGCCACAAAGAGATAGAAGATCTAGTTTCTCAAACATGCCTGAGATCTCCCTCTTCCACCACCTTTGTAATCAGAGCCTTTTGTTCCATTTCCAGCAAGAGTACGGACCATATCATTAACAAAATCAACCTCCCTGAAAGTTGGTAACTGTAAGGCTAATCCAATTTCACCATAATACACAGCTGTAAAACCTTGTTAATTTCATTATTCAATCTCTGTAAACATTTCCTGGCCTGTCATTTCCAAGGCTCATACAGTCATACATCATATTAACAAATTTCTCCTCCCAGTCCATTTAGTAGTTCCAATTTTTTCCTACGAGCCTAGTTTCTAGAGTAGTACAAGACTACAAGTTGTACAACCAACATACTATGAGACAGGTTTCTGACATATATAATATGATAATTGTGTTGTCAATCTTGTCATGGTGTCCACTTGAGTCTCTAAAGCTTTAGTACAGCGTTGACTTTTAAAACTCCCTTGTGTTTGTCAAGTGGCCTGTCTCTCCTCCGTTCTGCTAAGGCCTAGACCCATTTCACATGCGAGGGGGGGTTTTGGAATATAACCCACGTGTGAGTGTCTCGCATTGCTAGGAGAAGAGAGATTGTACCACTTTATAATCCAAAGGGGATACTCCCCTAATAGCCAATTGATTTTAGGATAGAACTTCCCTTGTGCATGTTTGTCAAGTGGTCCGTCTCTCCTTAGTTCGGGTAAGGCCTAGACCCATTTTCATTTTCTAACAATGATGTTGAACTAACCTCAAAGCATGGTTTTCGGTGTCTGCAACATAAAGCACATTTCTTTTTGTGTTGTAAGCAAGGCCCTACAAACAAACTGCTAATGATTAAATCTAGTGCAAAGCAATGGAATACACAATAACTGTAGCAGCAAAAACGACCATTGTTAAGTAAGTAAAAGATGTTCATCATCATTCTCGTCAGCATAAGAGATTAGAGAAGTTTGAGCAAGTTGTTCCACTGTATTCACCTGGGGTCTGTTAAAAGTTGCATCGTCGAAATTGCCATCACGTAACCCCTCCTCCCCTGAGCTACCAACTTGAGTAATATAATTACCATCCAAATCAGTGACAACCTGCAAATTCGAACAGGCTATATCGCTTATCTAAAGGGACATATGTACACTCCTACAGCTTAATCACAAAAAAAAAAAAAAAAAAAAAAAAAAAAAAAAAAAAAAAAATTGCAGCAACTAATAAAAAGTCATACACAGATAGTCAGATACTCTAGCAAGACCGTTGTACGGTGTACAGCAGCTGAACAACCTCATGTAGCATGCAATGGTCTTACACGAGAAAAACTGGAACCCGTAAGATGAGATGTTTTTCTCATGTTGACCAAGAACACACGAACTGAAAGGAAAAGTACGTTTTTTTTCCTTTAACATTAGCGGCATGGTTAAAATTCAGATATGCAAATGCGCTTCACATGTTTTCCATTATGTAATCATTTGGATTTCATGCAAACTACTGATAGGCTTACAAAGAATGAGCTACATACTCAACACAGCCATGCCTATGAGCGTGACAGAAAAAATTTGAGGGAAGAGACAAGAAAAGAGAAAGAACAGACAATTCGATTGTGGTTGCTGTCTGAAATGAATAGCCTCTTATTCAAAATATCCACTGCCAGCTTTCCTGGAAACTTCAATGGAGAGGTGAGCAATCTGGGATCATTATCTTTCTCCAAACGCAAAGGCAGTGCAGAGTCATCTAACATCTTCCTTTTACCATAGAACAGAAGAGCTGCCTCCACAATATCATCAAGGTCCTAAACCAAAGCAAACAAGAAATAAATTTGAATATCTAGTACAGCTCAACAAGGATATTGAAGCTAAATTCGGTATTCCTTGGACCAGCCATAAAAGGCCAGATACAGTAATTCAATCAAACTAACAAGCATCAGTACCTAACCGACAATCAACATTTCTGTTAAACAACATGGGCTACTCCCTCATAATTATAAGGAAATCCACCTTCAAAAGGCCGCGATAAATAATTAGCTAAAAAAGATGCAGCGATTCGGCACTATAAAATCATTTATGACCCGCCTGAATGTAGCAACAGTGCATAGAAAACAATCACATGCACAAGATCAGATATCACAAGTTTTCCACATAAGCGTGAGTTTGCAGCTGTGCAGACATTCAAAAATTTGATGAATGTCCTTAGGAAAAGCAGAGAAGGTAATAGATGCAGCATTTACACTTTTGAAGTCTTTGCTCTCTATTTGTAGATCCATTCATTCGCCTTATGCACAGAATTTGTTTCGGACTAACCAGTTTAAATCTACAAGTTAGTTGAACATTCCTAACTTATATACACAATGAAGAAGGCCCGACTGAGAACGATGCCTGTGCTTTACGTGCAAACAATGTAATGACTTCCCTCGGCGAAGCAAACTTCCTATTTCAGTTTGCTGTCTATTTCAGGCTTTCAGCCACAATAAATTTGGCAAAAAAAAAGGGTCTGAATTTCTCTAAAGAAAGACTTTAATCTGCAGTTAGGTATAAAAACAGCATAATAACTACAGAGAAGAGAGTGATATGCAAACAAGGGATGATGGAAACCTTTCGGCGACCCTCTCCAGATATTTGTGCTATGACTTTGCCAGTAGGTCCAATAACAGTGAAAGTTGGCCATGAGTTAACCCCTAGCTCACGCCATAAAAACATGTCTCCGTCATTTACTACCTGCACACTCATTGAAACAAGTGAGTTGGAATTCTCTATTGCTAATGACATGGATGCGACCAAAGATAGGATTAATGACGATATGTTAAAAAGCACTCAAGCACTGACATTCACAGGTACAACAATACAAGGCTATAATGAAATATAAGGCAGGCAGTTTGCTTGAGCAACAAATACGAGCATGCAGATCCATTGTCAAATCACCAAGAATAAAGATGCACATGTTCGTATTTGTTGCTTGAGCAAATTGTCAAATCATCCAGAACAAAGACGCACAACTGTACAATGAGTTTTGAAGAAAAGTTACTTGTCAGTGCTATATCGCTTCCTTCAAAAATGGCAAAAGACAGAAGACAGGAGAAAACACTTACGCAACTACCTTATTTTTATTTATTTTTTTTAACCAAGGGGTGTTAGTCAAGTGGTAACCGGGTTAAACCTTGAAGCTTGCAGAAATGCAGGAGTTGAGAGGTCCTAGGTTCGACTACCAGCTGGGGCGATGATCACTTGGCCACTGCAGCCCCCGAAGGTGGTGGCTTACAGCCTTACATGGTCCATGTGGTGGTGCGGGAATGCATGGCCCGGGGGGACTCAACCCCCTCGTCATCAAAAAAAAAAACTACCTTATTTTTTTAGATAAGAGGATTATTTCATAATTTCTATCTTTTCTACACCCCATGTTTATAACTCCTACTTTTGTAACTTTTTCCTTTAAACTTCTACCTTCTCTGCACATTTTCTTCAGAACTCCTACCAAACGCTGGTTTTGGCAAAAATAAAAGACAGGTTTTGACATATATCAATCATGAATGGTTTCCCCTCCTACCAAAAGTCAGTTTATGCAAAAATATTTTTTTTTCTAAATAGACATTCACTTGGAAAAGTCGTTAGTTTTAGTCAAAGCAGGCTTTTGATAAAAGTTTCTAATGGAAATGTTCAGAAAAGGTTGCAGTTTGGTAAAAAAAAAAAAAAAAAAAAAAAAAAAAAACTACAAAAGGTAGAAATTATAATAATGAGGTATAGAAAAGGTAGGACGTATGAAATAATCCTTAGATAAATTTCAGGTAATATTCAGTGAATAACTTACAGGGTGGGTAATTCCATATCTCAGAACTGCGTTGCGAATTGCTTCCAAGTCTTTCTCATTATCGAACTTGGCAGAGTGTACTCCAATGACAGTGAACTGCAAGCATGAGTCAAACAAAAATGAATCCAAAACAAAGATAGGTGATCCATGCCAACATAAAAACAAATTACCGGATATAAAATGTCATAGAAATGGGCCTCAAAGAAAATTTCCAGCACTGAAATAATTTGCATATAGCTGCCAGTGGTACTGGGGAAGACAGATGACATGATTCATAAACAAATGTGACAGACTGCTTTCAAGCACATCAAGAAAGCCTAATTACTTGCACAAACGTTACCCGTATTCCCATAACATACTCTATGATGATCAAAGCGCCGAGCAAGGTCTGGCAATAATGTAGTCTAGTTGTGGCAACCTTTACAAATATAATTTTTTGGAGTTAAGAGGCAACACTTGTGTTAACTGAGACCCACCAGGCCACCACTATTTGCATGTTGCAGAATGGAACCCTTGCTACTCTTCTACTGGAGACAGGAGAGAGTTAGCCTACAGAGGAGATTACTGTATAATCTTTGAATCCTTGTCAAATTTTAAAATTGTTCACTTACTTTGGAATCGTTTGTCCCCCACTCCCAGGCAATCCATTTATATGTTCAGTGATAAACAATATTGTTCTCTTCTTGGATTAAAAAAATAAAAAGCAAAAGAAAAAAAAAAGATAACATTATTTCCAGAACATGAAAGGAAAGGCTACAGAAACGCACTTAGAACATGAGGGGTCTAAATGTCTAACGATGAAGGTCCACTAGAAACAATGAGAAAAAGGATGGTAATCCACAAGCATGCAAATGCATATACGCAAACTCACACATTCATACAGTATGGGTTTAAGATGAAAGATTATAACTCTAGTACTCTACCGCCATCCCTTTGTACTTCTGCTCCAAGAACTCAAGATCAGGCAGTACATGCATACAGTTTATGCAACAGTAGGTCCAAAAATCCAACACAGCCACTTTTCCTTTTAGATCCTGCAAAAAAAAAGGTAATTTTATTTAACCATGCAGCTAAAATAAAATTAATTCGGATGGTAAAAAAATTCGTCCATCAAACAATTCTCTTATGTGGTTCACGGAAATTATTCATCGACATTTATGTCTTAAATCTCAGGTGTAGGTTGTAAGCTGTAGCAAATACATTACGGAGTAACATTCTATGAATAAAACAGTAATCACCCATCACTCCCCATAAAAGCGTTCAATGAAAAGAATTGTCGGAATAAGGTTAGTGAGAATAAGAATTAAGAAATAAGAAGTTAAGAAAATGCCCACAAAAAGAAGCAAAATTTTAGAAGGGATGACCTAGAATAGCTTCCAAGAAACATTAGCAAATACAATGGGTAATCATTGCAGAGTATGCAGACATATGCCGACATAAAATTTATTGTCTGATTATGTAGAATCAGTAGGTTTCCTTAAATGCAGAACTAGAAAGAGACTTAACCCTGCGGAACTGAAGGGGAGCAGAGTTTAGCCAATCAAGTCTAGATGGGAATTCAGGCACAGTAGGAGCATTCCCCCTACAAGACAACCAATACCATAAGCAATATAGCATAAAATATCTTCAAGGAAGACAATCATAAAGTGGCCAATAATGGATACTCGCATATCAGTAACTCAATTTTCAAAAGTTAAGCATATTATTACCTGCTCTCAAGATCGGATATGTAACTGACAAACTGTTGAACCCTGCCTGAACGCGAGTCACCTATAAGCAAGGTTACCGGTGATAAATTAATTCCCAGTTGCAATTCAATACATAGCCAGGCAGCCACACAGGTAAGCGAGCATACATGCCTCACATCATCAGCAATCCCTTCCCGCCATGACTCCTTAATGGCTACTTTTATGCACTCTATAAATGATTCAACCTTTGCACCAATTCCAACAAACAGGAGTATGTGCTAGTGGTCTTTGCTACCCATACTTCTAGAAAAACCTCATTCTAATCAGAAAATCTTTGACTATGCAACATAAAGTTCAAGAGTTGATACTACTATTTTTATCGGAAGGCAGGAGTATAAGACTTTTAATTCTCATTTGATATGGTCAACCAAACACTTTGAGCCACTAGAAGAACCAGTAAAACTGGCAGATCAATCTTAAATAAATCAGGGACATAATGAAGATGCCAATTTGTCAATTCATTGATCAAACTTGTACGGGTTTACCATCATTTGGATCAAAACTTGGACTGTTCACTCCAAATATTGAATTCCAAAGAGCTTTTGGTGATGCATATTGCATTGCCTGCAAAATGAAAACAACTTCCACAGCTGTCCAGATTAACAAAGCATGAAAACTATATCCTTTAGGAATTCCCTAAAATATATGACACAGTTAACCACAGTGCAGTGATGTCACTGGTTGACCACATATCTTAACCTCAAGGTCTACTAGTCTTACAAAGAAGATTTTTATATATTCATAAGTGAATTTTAAGAGGTCTGTTTTGTTCTGCTCTTCAGCATACAGTATCAGGCTAGTTAGTTATACCTTCCAGTTTGAAACAGCAAAATAGACGCAAGATAGAGAAATCCCCAAGCTTCCATATTTGACGATATTCCGCCTGGAAGCCTGCAACCTGTCCTAAAATTAGTTCCAAAGTCTGGTAATTTATCTAAATTCAATAGACCTACAGTCGGTGAAATGTCCACAGAAAAATGACTTTTAATAACCTTAAATGCAATGAAAATAGAATGAAAAAACAACAATAATAACATGTAAACCTAAGTCGTCGCATGGCATAGACCCATAGTCCTTAAGGCATCTCACCATCAACCAGTTGCACACACTCCCTCATCCAAGCAATTTAAAAACTATACATGAATCACATGATGATCAATTAGGTGAACAAATCTTACCCTAAAAACGAGAAGGAATTATTTACTTCACCCTCAAACATAGCTCCTGTTTGCGGTAAGGTGTTAACAAACGGTGATGCCTGAGACTTTTTATCTGCAATGCCATTCAATCAATACAAAATTTCACGATGTTGAAAAGTTACCGCTGTTACGAATAATACAAAATCTATATTGGAAAGAATCACTCAAGTCATTATTACTATTAGACCCCATCCATTCTGAGGTGTAGAAACAAAAATTGTCTAATATTTACAAGAGACTGGATTTTCAAGCAAGAGCTAGAGGCACAACTGGAAAAAATTGAGGCTCACTTATATATGACAACTCAGAGTTCACTTCATAGTTTACAGCATTATCATACAAAAGACGTTGGAAGTCACTCTTGGAACTACGTACTATAACGGCCAGATCCACCACTGATGATATCATTAAGTGTGATGTTCCCTATATCCTTCCTGATGAGTGATGGAGCTTCTGTTGCTAGTCTCTCTTCTGATAAGGTAGTTGTCACAACTATACACCTGCAAAATCAATATTGCCGATGTAAACCACAGGAAAAGTGATATCAAAGTAATAAACCCAAGCGCATTCTGATTAGGTTAAAATCAAACAAGGAATCAATTTAAGAAATTAACCTCATTTTGGCCGCTTTAGCTGCTTGTAACCCGGCAAGGGCATCTTCAATTACTACACACTAATAACACACATGTTTTACAAGTGCACAGGTCAGACAATTACACAAGAAATAAAGTGCTCTGTATAACAAAATGAAAAGTTGTCAAATTGGATAACTAAATTAAATTTCAGATTGAGGGAAAGGTAGACCAGAAAACAATAATTAGGAATAGACATCTCAAAATCGAGTAAAAGTCCCTCCTTTGAATTATGAAGATTAGATGGGTGCAATAGCACATGTTGGAATGAAGTCTTACCTCATTTTGTGGCACACCCAGTATCTTTGATGCAGATATAAATATATCAGGAGCAGGTTTCAATTTTTCGAAGGCATCAGCTGACACAATGGCATCGAACCTGCAATATAGGAAAGATATAGAGCTGAAGGACCAGTACAGACAGATCACATTATAGCAAAGTTGGAAGCAGAGCGGACAGAAAACTGTCAAAACTATTGAACAAGAAATGCACATAAATTTATTTCATTACCTAATTTCTCCCCTCTCATTTAAGCAATAGAGTGCATGATATCAACAAAGGTAGATAGAGATAGAGTTCACGATATTTAACTTAATGCATTTATTTATGGACATATGTTCACTTGGCAAAGAAAAGAACTCAAACTGTGCCCCATAAAAAAAAATAAAAAAATAATTCAAGCAGTAATAACAAATAAAAAAATGGCTAGTTCAAAGATTCGTGAATCTCACAGTTCAACAGGCAAACCAGCAGCAGCCAAATTTGCATCCACCTTGATACGGTCAGCACTCGATGCAACGGCAACTTTGAGGCCTTTATCTTTGCACTGTATAATAAATACTTGAACATTCTGAAGTAATGGATACAAATAGCACACTCTCAATATGAATAAAATATAATCAGACCTGAGTAATGAGTTCCAGGGCACCTGGGAAGCCTATTCCAGAGTTCGGCTTTGCATACTGTACAGAAAAGGCTTGCTTAGGTTCAATGCTAATGATGAGAAATCAGCAAGCAACATTAAATTAGCGATGACATAGATAAGAATGTGTTTGAGTAATCACCTTCTCTATATAAATTTCAAAGAACCTTTTCTTGGCAGCACCAGTATCAAAACCCTCAACTCCTTTAGCTTGTGCAACTCCTCCCAGAAAATTGGCTTCGCCTGAAGCACTCATTTTAATCAAATTTAAAAGCAATGCAATCAAAACAAGCTATTACTCCTCGCAACCTACATTCGCCTTCATTCACTTTACTACCCATACAATTTGACCATCACCATCTAGGAAGCCATCCACATTAAGTGTGGTGTGACATTCTCAAATTTCTGTTTGTGAGACGGTTTGATACTAGCTGCTCTATCATTAGAACACAACATATATACATTTGGATAAATAGAGTTGCTCCACTTGCTCGTATATCTACTACAATAACAAGGATATCATAATTCAATTAAAAAAAAAAAAAAAAAAAAAAAAGCAATACCAGTTCCCATGAAGGGAATGAAATCATCAACGGTAACATCCACCCCCATTTCGGCGAAGACATCAACAGCAGCCCTTCTAGAAGGTTCCTCACTATTACAAAGCACACCATCCATATCGAACAACACTGCCGACACTTTTCCCCACACTTTCTCACTCTCTTCTTCTAGAACCTTGGTTTCTGATCCCTCAACCTGCGCGCGGAACGGCGTCGTCCTAATCATCCTCCTGAAACTCAATCCAGCAATTGGTAATCTCCGAGGTTGGACGGTGGAGTTGAATCGAAAGCAGTTGTAAAGAGATAATTTGGGGAGTAAAATGGAGGAGAGAGGAAGAGGAGATTGCAGTGCCATTATTTGTTTAGTGGAAGTGATCAAGTCTGGTGTTGAGTGGCGGGGAAATGCTAATTAGGTGGCCTTTTCAACTCTATTTATCCATTCCTAAATCTAGTAATATACAATATCTTTGTATTGTGGACATTCGTGGCTTCTATTGGACATTTATGTTCAACTCTTTTGAAGGGGTTTGAAAAATGAGATAGGTTGGTACTACTTACACGATCAAATAGGAAGAATTTACAAGAATAATCTCACCTTTAACCTCTCTTCCAAAAATAATCTCAACTATCATTAATCTCAAAATAGTCTCAACTTTATATCATGTCTTCTTAAAATGAATAGTACGAAAATGTTACCTCCAATCTTAAGTCAAGAGAGCTTTTAGTCACTCCCTCCTCTTCCTTGTTTATTCGTCTCATCCACTACAACTAACCCACCATTTTCAAACCTCCATCCTCACCATCAAATCTCCATGGCCACGTCTGATGAACGTCAGCGTAGAATCGAGACCAGAAACTAATCTCCATTTTAGTTTCTCTAGTATTATAATGTCGATACAATCACCAATAAATTAATATAAGTGCAAAACTCAATTAATTCCCATTTTAATTTCTCAAATATCAGAAAACTTAGAAGCAAGAAACATAAGAAATACTCAAAGTTGTTCTTGACTACAATATTGACTTATCCATCAAACCATCCCTCGTTGAATCATCAAGTTATTAACAATTGTTGTTTTCCAAATCTCTTGATCCTTCGAAGCCACCAATAACATAGTCGACTAATGACATCTCTAAATTCATAGCAACTACCAAATCGTCTTTCTCTATTGAAATTATGCCGTTTTGACTCAGTTGCTAGACAGTAGAATACATGATTATTACTTTGGAAATAAATGATAATATCCATTATTATTCATTCCTCCCTCTTAAATGTGGTGATTTTTTTTCTTCTGATTGTTAATATACGCTTCAATAAAAAAAAAACTGTGAGAAATTATTGTTTTTAAATATTTTGCTTGAAGAGATGTGAACCCCCGCAATAACGCGGAAAATATGACTTATAAAATTAATCGAAAATTAGGAAATTTTTGAAAACTTTTAAAGTTTAAAGCGTGGGTTCATTAAAATCTAAAACACAATTAAAGAATGCGGAAATAAAGTTAAGTTTATACAAACGTGATAGTCAAAGATGAGTAAAAAATATATCCCTCGAATGACAATACAATAAAAGGTGAGTCTAAGCAATCCTAATAAAACGACTACTAGCCCAAGGTGCTCGCTAGCTCACACGTCTAAACCCCACAAATGCATCTTCACAAACCTGTCATTCATGTAAACATGAAAGTCACAGTCAGTGGGGAGTAACTCAAGGTTCTCCCAGCCACAAAATGTCGAAACGAACATAACAAAGAACATAAACAATTAATCATATTAGATAAGATATGAGTGAATCGGATTATAACTAAACATGGGATCATGCGTGTTTAAACCAACAAGGATAAAAGAAATGATGGAATGAACAAGTAAGGCATAAGCAACAATAAATAAATAGAAAAAAAGATAAGGGAGCAGACACGACCACTTAGCCACGAGCACGTATTTCAAGGAGATATGCCCAAAGTAATCAACCAAATAATGCAAGACATTTATCACTCTTAGACTATAATTTCCCCGGGTAAGACTACGATAATAATACGGTCCTAGTCTAAATCTGCAGATTCTCGGGTGTACATCCCGATTCGACGTGCGCCAGCACAGCACGCACCCAAGACTCGACTACTAATGAGACCGAGTACCCCAATCGCGGAAAAGACGAAAGTGGTGGAAAGACTAAGATAAGACTCACTTGCGTAACAAAGACAAGTGGCGAAGCCGTACTTGCGAAAGACAAGTAGGCCAAAACCGTACTTGCGAACAAAGACAAGGTGTCAAACCCGTACTTGCGTAACAAAGACAAGCGGGCGGAAATGTATGTCAAGCATATACGATGGTATTATGGCATTTTTACAAGAATACGACTCTTACAAGTACTTATTTATAATAAATATCTCATACTTGTATTATATTAATAAACATTCCACTTTATAATTTAACATGCCGGTTAAATAAAATATAATAAGCGATAATGAATAATTTACGTTATGTGATAATTTACGGAACAAAATATGAAATTCAACAAGTGGGGCATACTAAGTCCGAGGGATAGAACACACTTAGCCCACCAAGCAAGCTAGACAAGTCCAATTAAATTAACAAGACAAATCCACTTAAATTTAACAAGACAAACCCACTCAAATTAACAAGATAAGTTCACTTGAATGAATATAACGAATCCACTTAAATAGGTATGACAAGCCCAACTAAATTAATATGTAAGTGAATGATATTCGACGAATTACGTTATATAAAATACGAGACGGGTATTTAACTACTTCAAATAACCCGACCCTGCGCCGAGGAATCCTTAAATACGACTCAAGGAACAATTTTGGGTAGCCTCATACCCGGCCACAACACCCACCATACACGGCCTCAATCCGTGTCCAACCACCACAATAAACACTAACTCAAATGTATACTACATAGAAAATGACATGACATGTTCAAGGGCATATTGAGACGGGAACACACATCGACACTTCCATTGAAAACAACCACTTACACACACCCAACTAGCTTCCCATATCCACTCAACACGACCCAAAAAAAAAACACCCAAAACAGGGCAGCCCTATGGACAGGCTGCAAACGACCCATTGTAGCCCCTAAAACCGTGACAAACAGCTCAGGCAACCACCCAAAAATCCTGTCAAGCAAGCTCATTGTTTCTGCCCAAGCCGTGCAACCATAGCCAATACAAGATTCGTTTAAGACGATTTTTTATAGTCATGAACAAGACGTAATCTAATACGATAATTCCATGTATACCAACAACCAACCTCTGTCCAAATAAACTCGACTTCGCCGTCTCGGACTAGTCTACTTCCACGAATAAAAACAGCCCCCTTTTGAGCTATACTAAGACCGCACTTGAGACAGAACTAATACGGAAGTACAAAGGAAATAAGCAAGCATAAAACAGTCCCAAAACCAGTAGTATACCGTCCCAAAATCAGCATCAACTCAACCACAACCACCTGTCTATATGAGCTGTAAATTGAACTCAAGCAACGGATTCAAAACATAATTCGGGCTCAGAACAGTCCAATATAAACACCAATATGAGACCAAGTTACCATACAAACGAGGGAGACGTAAAGAACTAAACTTTACTAAACCAGAGCATGCAAAACGACACAAAAGACGGAAATTTCGACATTTGTCGAGTAACCTATCACCGTTACCTTAGCTCCTCGAATTTCCGAGTGGAAATGTCTAAAATAGCACAAGCTTCCTTCCGGGCTTCAAGCTTGACAACTAGGAGGAAGAAAGCGGGTTATTTAAGACCAAAAACCGGGTTGTCTTAAGATGACATTTTCGAAAACTCAACAAAATCGAAGCTTTCTTACCTTGAAAGAATGAGGAAGGAAAGAGGAAGAGAATGGTGTGAAAATTAGAGGAAAAGGTTGGGAAATGGAGTCGGGATCTGAGGTAGAAGGTGACGGAAATGGGTGTACGGGCTCTGTTGTTCATTGTTGCTGCTGCTTTTGTTTTGTTTTCGAAAGGAAGAAGAAGGAAAGGAGGTAAGTATGCAGGGGGTGGGGACACGGTACCACAAACAACAACAATAATACATAATAATAATAATAATAATAATAATAATAATAATAATAATAATAATAATAATAATAATAATAATAATAATAATAATAATAATAATAATAATAATAATAATATATAATATATAATAATAATAATAATAATATATAATGATATATATAAAAGTAGAGTATGGGGTGAGTAGGTGGTATGTGTTGTTGATATTTGGTTGGTCCGAGTTTAGTCAAGATTACCAATTGAAATGCGATGGTCTATGTTAGACGGAAATTAAGACGGGAATTATTATTATTATTGTCACTATTATTGTCTGACCAAAATATGTATACATATATTCTTATATAAATTATGCCTTAAGAATATAATTTAATAATACGTATTTTATATAAATGAGCTTTTATATATTACTTTTATAAAAATCGTGTTTGACATAAAATTAATTAAATTGAATAATTCGAAAATATAGAATAAAGTAATCAAACGGTTTAATAAACTATAATTGTGAAAATGGAAAATTCGCGGTTGTTACAAGAGAGATATGAGAGAGAGAGAATAACAGGTAAAAGGAGTTAAAATCAGAAAATGATGGTGTTGGACCTGCTGGTAGACGGGTTAAAGAAGCATTGGTAATGGTGATGGAGTTAAAATCAGAATAAAAATGATGGCCGGTAAATGTGGGGGGGAGTATGAGGATGGAGAAGGATGACAAAATTAGGAAAAAAAAATGTAAAATAAAATAAAATAATCGGTTAATCAAGTAACAAGTCATATGGTTCGTTTGTTGAAGCTACTATATAAAGGTGGGATTATTATGAGATTAATGAAAAGTGGGACTATTTTCGGAAGAGAGGTAAAAGGTGGGATTATTCTTGTCAATTTTTCCAAAAAAATATTTTTTTATATTATGGAAAATGATAACGCCATTATCCCCTATCTACTTAAAAACACGAATTCTCATTTGTGACGGAGATACTACAGTGTCATGGTGGGGGTTTCTTATACTTTGGAGGACTCAAAGATTAAACAAACCAACCTAAGGGGCTGACCAGAATCATAGTAACAACACCTTCAAACAGTAGGAATTTTTGTGACAAACAATGTAATTTGAGACTATTTTTATGGGATAATTTTCTGAAATAAGATGTAACAAAGAAAAGGGATATAATTATCAAACTAATAACCACAAAAAGCACAGAAGATTAGTTAACAGTTTGGGAATCTAAACTTGATATAACCACAGCAAGCACAGGTTATGACAAATTCATACAACAATGTGACTCAAACAAACCACAGTAAGCACAGGATTGTCTAAGACACACCGCCAGGTACTTAATCAGTATCTAAGAAAGCACAAGATACTATTAAGCCTGACTTACAACTAAGACTCAGCAAAGTTAATAAGATTTGAATTGTTGAGAGAAATCTCAAGGTTTTTCATTCATCAAAATCTGCCTTTTACAATGCATAAGAGGCTCCTTATATAGAGCTCCATATCTAATCTCTACCCTTGAATTGAAGTACATCTAAGGGCTCAAAGGCCTCACAAAAGTAGCTGTAAAAAATGATCAGAAAGTCTTCTAATAAGAACAAGAGAACTGATGCATTGTAAACAAGAATGCTTAAGAAATTTCTGAACATCCAGATTCGTCGAGCTATTTTCAAGGACGAATATCTCAAAATTTGTGACTCATTTTGCGCTGAAATCAATTGGAAATGAAAGTTCATGTTGTTAGCTTTCCAACAAGTGGTCTTATGCGTGATTCGGTTGAGTAACGAATGAGATATGCCTGTTTTAAGTTCAGCTGTCCAAATCCTACGGGACTGTTGCCAATGAATTCAGATATGCAAATCGATTCGGATATAGCTAGCCACGTTACAAGCTAAGAAAACAAGCATCGAGAATAAGAATCGATATCTTGAAGATTATTAATTAGCTATTATCTCCTAATCTTATTTTCTGTTATTAGAGTTTGTTATTTCCTTGTTTAGCTAGTATCTTATTTAGCAAGAATAAGATCTTTTAGAAGATCATATGTATCACCTAGAATATTCTAATCGATCCTATATAAGGTGAGATGTGCTGCTGTATTTTTGAGATTTGAGATTATGAAATTGATGTTTAATATAAACACAAAAACCGTTGCAAGCTTTTGATCATTCCCGATCAGTTTGCATACAAAATTCGAGATTGTACTTCGAATTGGCGTTTGAGGATTGGGCTACAATCTCATCGTTATTAGCACCGGGTTCAAGGTAGAACTACGGACTAAATATCCCTTTAATTTCCATCCTTTTGGTTATTTTGCTGCTATTTCGTTTTAATTATAAAAAATACAAAAACAAGTTCCTTAATTCCGCTGCAAGTTTATTATGTCGGATCTGATTTTACATCAATTCTCCTAGCAATTTCAGATTTCAAGCCAAGATAAAATCTGATTCCTCCTTGGACAGAATCAACTTTTTTGTCACACACTAAGTGTAACTCCTCAAACAACTTAGCATACTCAACAACACTTAAAGAATTTTGCTTAAGGGTTTTAAGTTGAGCCCATAATTTATCCAAGATAGAACAAGGTAAGAATTTTAATCTCATGTTCATTTCAAGTTTAAACCAAGATCTTATCCTACTCTTCCCTTCTATTCTCCTTGAAAAATTAAGAGTATTATACCACAACAAAGTAACACCCTTTAAACAAGACACAACTAGTTCAAGCTTCCTTTCCTCAGAAAAACACTTGCTCTCAAAATAGCATTCAACATCATATAACCAAGACACAAATGTTCTACTATTTTCACCACTAAACAAAGGAAGTGTAAAGGCTTACCTCTGCCTCTAAGGGCATGAGAGGACTTAGAACACATATGGAGCAGGTGGTGTTCCCCTTGGCATAAATCAGGTGGTTTTGGTTGCCTTGGAACTCCATGACTGCTGGTTGTTGTCCTTGTATGCACAATACCTTCATGTCCTCTTCTCAAGGCTTGTAACTTCTTCATAGCTGCTGCTATGGACTTGGTAAGAGTGCCAAGTTCATGAGCCTTCATCTTAGGGCATGGAACATAAGGGATAACACCCTTGCCAACTGATTTACCCATAAAAATTAGAATGCAAAAACTTCAGAAAACAGAATGTTTTTTAGAGGACTAACCCAACACTAACACAAAAGTGGAATTGGGTTATAACCTTGCTTCTGATTACCTGTAACACCCCCATACTCCAAGTGCCTTACCAGGACCACTTAAGGCATGAGAATGCTACCATCTCGGTTACCCGAGGTAATGTATATCAAATAGACCATAAAGAAACATACTTTAATAAATGAGTTTAACGTGATACAAGTCCCAAAAATCAAACTGGATAAAGTAAATACAACTGTTTCTCAAAACTGTTAAACCAACTGAAATAAACTAAGTTCATGGCACAGCGGAAGACTCTAGTGACTCATATGATACTCCATCCCAGCTATCCCTCGCGTAAGCCATCTCACACCTGCTCAATAACTGCTCACCATCCCCGAATGGATCACCACAATTTTTAAAACAATTAAACGGAGTCAGTACTGATTACACAAAACAACACAACTGCAATAAAAGCAATACTATAATTCAATCCAACCAAACCAATCTCCATCACATCACCACACTCCTGACTACACATTAAAGTGTGTAGTCCTGCCAGACTACTCATTGCAACAAGTATTCCACACCGCCAGTGGGGGACCGCACCGCCCACCTAAGCCTTACTCATCTCATCCGAGCGATAAACCCAAGTTCCTAAATGTGCACATCCCTTCTGTGGCGGGTTCCACAGAAGGCGAATCAAGGGCGTGAAGCCACTCCCGCAAGTGACTCCACTCAGCCGAGGACGCACCTCGCAAACCACAGACAGTCATACAACCAATTATACAATCAACAATCACCAAATCCAATACCGATATGACATACATTAACAACAACATCAATTATCACCAATGCCATGTAAACAATACTGAGTAGGGAAACCCTACCTGGAATAGCAATCACAGACCGTCACAGCAGCTAATCAATAACGTTCCTCAACGAATCCTTCTCCTATAACACATATGCATACGATTATCACCTAATCCATACAATCCTCCCAACCCCCCCCCCCCCCCTCCCCCAATCCACCCCATTAGGGTTTCAAACAAACTTAACAAATCATTATAAAAATTATACAAGAATCTTACCCTCCTTGAAACGACGATCACAACGGCGTAAAGAAGAAGACAATCCGACGATCCTAGCCTTGGGATTTGCTAATAACGCGACGGATGCGAACTACGTAACTTCTTTTCTTTTCTCTTGAAAGGTTTTAAAAGGTAAAATTGATTAAGAATAATGACGGAAGCCTTTTATATTAATCTCGCGTTATTAACAAAACCCGGCTAAAACAACCCGTAATACGCACTGATGCGTGTCATTTATATGATGTTTTACACATTATTTTACACGCATTTCAGAGCTCATTTGTGTAGTTTGTTCTACTATTTTCCCTATTTCCGTCTACTTTCGTGTTTTTGTATAATATTGCAGAAATGTGAAGAATCCAGCGGAAATCGAGCAGAATCCGTCCCTAAGTACTTAGCATTGCATTGGACATGGAGTAAAGACTCGGGAAGCGAACTTGGTGCGCATTTCAAAGCCTGAAAGATAGATTTGCGAGAGTTTCTGAAGCGGATTACCAGCTACAGTGGTCTATAGACTGATCTACATGGTCTATAGACCGTCAGAATGCTGAACAGAAGTCTGCAGGAGAGAGGAGCGGTCGATCGACCGACACATCTAGTCGATCGACCAGAGCACGATTATCAGAAGCTTCTATACAGCGCAACTTAGTCGATCGACTGGTCCTAGTGGTCGATCGACTGAACAACGAGTCTGACGCAAATTAGAGGACGTGACAAAGCCCATTATAATTAGGTTATGAGGATTAGGTTACGTGATAATTCCTTTATAACGTGATTCAACTCCTCTGTTTTGATTATCTAGTTCCTATCATACATATCTTTAGTTAACATACAATCAAATACATTAGCTATTCGTAGTTTAGAATTCTTCATAAAGTTCGTACCTTACTTTCGGATTCATCGCTTGTTCCTTTGCTTCGGTAATTCTAGTCCTTAAATTTCAGTATTGTTTTATTCGTTTCGTTAGTATTAGTTCTTGCTAGATAGAATCCCAAGCCCTAGTTACAGTTTTATGCGAATTCATTCATTCAATTATTTCAATTATGCAATCCATTATGCTTATTATCAAATTAGTTCTTGTTATTTGCGTAAATATGTCTAGCTAAACACCCCGTGCTAAGATGTAGGGGATCTATAGCATAGATGGCATAGAATAGGTGACCCCGATTTAGGGTTTGGTCGATCGACTGGATTAACTAGTCGATCGACTGAATCGGTTTGTCGATCGACTGGGGTAGCTGGTCGATCGACCGACTTCGTGTCTGATTAGCACCGTTTGATTTGTTAAGTGCAATATTTAACAATGAGACCGAGAGGAGATTTGTTAGATGCTTAGTTTTGACCAACCCATAGATCGAGAGATAGGGGAGGGCATTAATTAATGAATTAAGACGACTAAATTGCTAAGATCGAAAGATAAGTAATTTAGGCTTTAGGAATCACTCTTCAGGGCGAGAGCTAGTATTAGTGAGACCTAGGGACTAGTAGCATAGGCCGAAAGGAGCTACTAGTTAACTGGGACCGAGAGGACATGTTTTACCCATCCTACACGACTGTATTTCGGACTTACCTAGGATTGTGTGCCATCGCAACTATAGAGAACCGACCGTCTTAGCATTTCTTTTATCATTGTTTACATCCTTTATTTGCTTATTTAGTTTATGTTATTAGATTTAGATTTAATTCATATCAAATCCCCCTCAAACTGTTACCGTTAGACTAAAATTAAAAGCAACTATTATCTCCCTACCTCCCTGCGGATCGACCCTTACTACCGCTTGCTAGTTGTAGTTTGGAAATTATAAATATTATTTTTGATACTCATATCGACAGGTATCAAATTTTGGCGCCGTTGCCGGGGAGGCAGCGCTAGTTTTAGTTGTTTATTTATTTTGGTCTTTTTCTTAGTTTAAGGAACTTTTTGTTCCTTAAACTTTTCTCATCTTCTTGTGGTAGTTTATTCTTATGCGCAGGTCTCAAAAAGGCGAATTATTTCCCCTTGATCTCGAGTTAGAAAGGACCCTGCGAGTTAAAAGAAGGCTATTTCAAGAAGCACAGTCCGAGGAAGAGCCTAGTTCTCGGTCTAGTTTTTACGAGAACGAGTTATTTGAAGAAAATCCACCACCATCTCCAGTTTCTTCCACAAATACCGTTACTTCTCCAGATTTTCTAGAGATGGCTGAAGAAGCTAGTATAGCCAGTCACTCCGAGCCAAAAGCTGCGAATCTCTATAAGGGATTCGCGTTGCCAGCTGGGACGGATAGAAAATTCGAACCGAAACCGGCTTACATTAACTTGGTGGAGAGAAACCAATTTGGGGGAGCTGCAAATGAAGATGCAGCTAAACATATGGAGATATTCATTGACTACTGTTGTTCCATACCCCCACCAGCAGGTGTGACCCAGGACCAGGTGAAAGAGACGATGTTCATATTCTCACTCTGTGACGCTGCTAGGGAGTGGTACCGAGATCTGGATCGAGCTGCTAACGGGATTACTGATTGGAATTCGCTAGCCTTAGCATTTTATAAGAAATATTTTTTCTGCATCGAAGACCAACGCGATTAGAGCTCAGATCACGAGCTTTAAGCAAGGACCTGATGAGGATTTTCTTGAGGCTTGGGTCCGTTTCAAGAGGCTGGTGCGATCTATTCCGCACCATGGGTTCGAGCTATGGAGCCTATGTAATCAATTCTATAATGGGCTTTATGACGATCAGAGGGCTATCCTGGATGCTGCATCTAATGGCAGATTCCAGGAGAATGTTGGAGAAACTAAGGAGTGGAAAATCATTGATGATATGGCCACCCATAAAGCTGAGCATGGGAACTCCAGGGGAAATCAAAGGAGAGCTGCTGAATCTCCTTCTGTAGCCGCACTAGAAGCTCTTACTACGCGTTTTGATAAGTATGAGCTAGGAGGAGGATCTCAAAAGGGAGGTATTTACCAAGTAAACGATGTTTCAGATGGTCCTTTTTCATGCAAGAGGTGTGGAGGAGAAGGACACGTTGCTGATTTCTGTATCAGTCCCAATGAGGTTTGTGCTGCTTTTCAACATTATAGGCAGACCAACACCTATTTTGAGCCGAATGTTCATCCAAATTTGAGGTGGAGTAGCCAGAATGTCCAAAATCTGACTCCACCTCCGCAGCAAGCAGAATTATGTGCCCCCTCATAAGCAAAGAAGAACCGCACTCGAAACCACCCTATGTACCTCAAAGAATAAAGAGTCTCAAAGTTCTCGAGGCTTCCGAGCTCAAAAACATGTTTCTGAGCTTGACGGGAATGATGCAGAAGGAATCTCAGGCTAGAGAGGCTAGTACAAAGATGTTGGAAACTCAGATTGCCCAGTTAGCAGGTAAATTTGCTACTAGAGCTCCGGGGCATTTACCGTCGCAGCCGGATCAGAAAGAGACCCTGAATGCAATCACATTAAGGAGCGGGTCTACCGTTGCTGGACTCGTTACTGTAGGGGATGAACCCGAGGGAGTTATGGTTGAAAAAGGTGGAAAAGCTGCTGGAAAAAGAAAGAAGAAAAAGAGCGAGAAAAAGACGAACATCAGCGATCACGGTCGATCGACCGCCATACCCAGTCGATCGACCACCCCGAATTCCTCAGCGACACCTTCTAATCTTTCTGATCATTCTGGAAAAAAGGAGATCAGTCGATCGACTCACCCCACTGGTCGATCGACTGAAGATGCTGCTGATGTCGAACCGTTTCGTCCTCCAATGCCAGATAACTTGAGGGATTTCTTGTTTCGGGGTACGACGACTCCGAAATTATCAAGGCAAGATCCAAATGCTGATGGGTCAGTTCCGGTTCTAAAGTATGACCCTACGAAGGTTAATGGTTCATTCGTGAGACGATCTGAAGAAGGTTCGAGCTACAACAAGGATAAAGTAGTGGATTTTCAGCCTAAGTCCACTGATGCCGGTATGAGAGACCTAGAGGAGAGGGCTAAGTTGCTTCTTACAGCCCCTTATCCAGAGAGACCAGTGCCAACCAAAGATGAGGTAACATTCGGAAAATTCAAAGATTTAGTGCGTAGTCTTAATGTGCAAATACCTTTCTTAGAGCTAGTTAATCAAGTACCTGCATATATGAAGTTTATGAGACAGTTGCTAGCTAAGAAAAGGTCCTTGAATTCTGTCGAGTCTGTGCATTTAACTGAGGAGTCTAGTTCATAATTAACTCACACCGCTGCTCGTAAACTAGCTGACCCATGTAGTTTCTCTGTCACCTGTAATATTGGTACCTTCTCAATTGAGAAGGCATTATGTGATTTAGGGGCTAGCATTAGCGTCATGCCATTGAATCTAGCTAAGAAGTTGGATCTGACCAGGTTTGCAAATACTAATATGACTGTAAAGATGGCTGATCGTTCTGCAGTTCAGCCAGTAGGGGTCTTAGAGGATATCCCCGTGCAAATAGGATAGTTATTTTTCCCCGTTGACTTCATTGTCCTAGATATACCCGAGGATGCTCACATTCCTATTATTTTGGGTAGACCATTTCTGCACACTACTGGTGCAGTAATTGATGTAGGGGAAAGAACTTTGACCTTTAAGGTGGGCAAACAGTTCGTTGTTTTTGCCCAGTCCCCTAGGAAGAAAGACCCTATGTGGCCAGTTACTTGTAATGTGATTTCTGAAAAGAAATCTTATTTTGTGCTTTCTGATATGCCTACTTTAGTACCTATGCCTATTCCTAATGTGACACCTCCGCCCCAGATTGGGAGCACCGTAGAGGACAATTCTTCTGTTTTGGATATTGCAGGAAATGGTTTGGGGAAGGAAGATCCACTCATTGCTCCAGCTGTGAAGGAGCCAATCGTTCAAAGAGGCGGTCTAGGATGTCTTAACTATGGCACAGATGAGGAGCCAGATGAGGAGCCCAAGAAGGCATCAGTTCGAGTTACAGTTTCAGACTTGGAGCTTGAGACTGACGAGGATGCCCAAGTGTGGGAAGATGCTCCTGATGTTGACTCGTCGGAAGATGTGGTGGATTGGAGTGCTGAGAGGCTAAGCACCGCGGAGGGTACCTCGTGTAGCCAGAAGCTATGGTCGGAGATTTTCCGCATTTTTCGCGGATGAAAACTTTTTATTTCATAAGTTTTAGACACTTTTCTTCCGTTTTAGACTATTTATTGCTTTTGTGTGCGCGAGACTTCGCTTTAATAAGTTTGCTTAGGATTTAGACTATAGACTTTACATTTGGGTTTTGCGCAATTTTGGGCGCATTATTATGTGTATTTGCAGGTTCATAGACCAAATTAGCTCAATTTATTGAGCTAATTCGAAGAAATCAGAAACTTACAGCAGGTATCTCAGTCGATCGACTGGCCTGTGTGGTCGATCGACTGTGCTGCGACTCCAGGAGCTTCTGTTCCTGTTGCCCTGGTCGATCGACTGTTTGGTATGGTCGATCGACCGTTTCCCGCTGTTGTACCTGTTCACGACCACTCCCCTGCTGTGTTTGGTCGATTTGCGGAGTTGAGGGAGTCTTTTCTCCACTTTATTCTCCGATTCATTTCTGTTTTCTTCTGTTTTCTTATTTTGCACATTATTTTGTGTTTCGCAAATTGCTTTCTCGGAATTACGCGCGGTACTTTTGTTTCTTTTCAGGTACCTATGGTAGCAATGCTGGCTACTGAAACCTTCTAGCTCACGCTGGTTTGGGGAGGTTTCCTTTTGTTGCGCTTAAAGTCTTGTGAGTTTCCGAGTCACCTTTATGTCTTATTTAGTTATTTATCGCAACAATCCCATTTCCCTTTTGTTTCTTTCACATGATTTTGCACAATGAGGACATTGTGTGATTTGGTTTGGGGAAGGGTTTTGCGTCGCATTTGCATTGTTTTTATTGCATTTCAGTTACACGTTTATTGCATTTCTTCCTGCATTGTATTTATTTTCTATATATACAAAAAAATCAAAATTCAAAAAAAAAACCAAAAATTGAAAAATCCCAAAAATTCAAAAAATCGCATGTTTATTTCAGCATATAGGTCGAGTCGGAACGGTAGTATTTCAATGATGACATTGCATTTGCAGCTGTTTATGCCTAAGCCGTGCTTAATTGACATGTTATTAGTAGAATCACATATGCATACCTACGAGTTTTTGTTAAAATATTTGCTGGATTATAGACTTGACCTGAATTTTGGCAACCTACTTATAATTTTTAAGGATTAGAGCTCATATAACTGGTGTCATTTGTGACCGGTTTCATGTAGGATTGTGAGTAGTTACTCCTTGCATATCATGTATCATTAATTTGCACATTTATGAAATTCAATTGCTTTTTGCCTGCATACATTCGGGTTAGTGGTTGGTGTCACATGCAGGGAGGTGCTTACAATTTCCCCTTTATTTCATTTTACCCATTGAACTAGCCAAATTTGCCTGTTGACCCTTAGCTACATCCAAATTTAGCCTGCCTTGTCAAGCTAGTATAATGTATGCTTTTGCGGTATATAATTTATTGTGCCAAGTTTGGTCTGTATTGCGTTATTTGGAGATGGTAGAAAAGAAAGAAGGAGGATGAAAAGAAAAGAACTGGAAAACGAAAGAAAAATGTGAAAAAGAAAAAGAAAAAAATTCAAAAATTCAAAAAGAGAAAAATGATGAAAGAAAGAAACCGTGAAAGAAAAAGATGTTGTTTGTAGACGGTTTCACTCCTATGCTTTATTTACATTTATTGAGGAGTATTTTCAGTTCGGTTTGGTGAGTTTTGTGCCAAATGAAGGGCGCATGTGCTTAATCCTATAAGTGAGTTGGAAATGGATGTTGTCATATGGTTTTGTTTAGGTACTAGCTTGGCCGCCTATACCTCCACATTTCCATGAATGTTTTGCCTTTTCTCACCCATTGCCTCACTTTACCATATTTTTGTAAGCCCTCGGCTGTGACAGGACCTTGTTTGGTTGTAATGTATGTACGGTAGTTAGAATTGTCTATCATATTAGTTGCATGCATGATTATGTGGGTCGTAGTCTAGGTGAGCGGTTATTTCTCTTCCTCTCTTACATATATATGCTTACCCTTTGCTTCATGAGAGAAGAGTGACCCGTGAGAGTCCAATTTTAAAGGTCTTGCAAGGTCGACGGTTCAGCTTTATTCTTGACGACTACATAACTCGTTTGCATGATTCATATTACTAATTGATTGTTGATTTTTAGCATTAAATTGGTTTAGGCTTTACAGTTTGCATTTCGCTCTGAGATTGAACTCGTTCCATTAAGTCCTAAGATCGAGTCTAGTTCTTGCTTGGGGACAAGCAAGGGTTTGGTTTGGGGAAGTTTGATGCGTGTCATTTATATGATGTTTTACACATTATTTTACACGCATTTCAGAGCTCATTTGTGTAGTTTGTTCTACTATTTTCCCTATTTCCGTCTACTTTCGTGTTTTTGTATAATATTGCAGAAATGTGAAGAATCCAACGGAAATCGAGCAGAATCCGTCCCTAAGTACTTAGCATTGCATTGGACATGGAGTAAAGACTCGGGAAGCGAACTTGGTGCGCATTTCAAAGCCTGAAAGATAGATTTGCGAGAGTTTCTGAAGCGGATTACCAGCTACAGTGGTCTATAGACTGATCTACATGGTCTATAGACCGTCAGAATGCTGAACAGAAGTCTGCAGGAGAGAGGAGCGGTCGATCGACCGACACATCTAGTCGATCGACCAGAGCACGATTATCAGAAGCTTCTATACAGCGCAACTTAGTCGATCGACTGGTCCTAGTGGTCGATCGACTGAACAACGAGTCTGACGCAAATTAGAGGATGTGACAAAGCCCATTATAATTAGGTTATGAGGATTAGGTTACGTGATAATTCCTTTATAACGTGATTCAACTCCTCTGTTTTGATTATCTAGTTCCTATCATACATATCTTTAGTTAACATACAATCAAATACATTAGCTATTCGTAGTTTAGAATTCTTCATAAAGTTCGTACCTTACTTTCGGATTCATCGCTTGTTCCTTTGCTTCGGTAATTCTAGTCCTTAAATTTCAGTATTGTTTTATTCGTTTCGTTAGTATTAGTTCTTGCTAGATAGAATCCCAAGCCCTAGTTACAGTTTTATGCGAATTCATTCATTCAATTATTTCAATTATGCAATCCATTATGCTTATTATCAAATTAGTTCTTGTTATTTGCGTAAATATGTCTAGCTAAACACCCCGTGCTAAGATGTAGGGGATCTATAGCATAGATGGCATAGAATAGGTGACCCCGAATTAGGGTTTGGTCAATCGACTGGATTAACTAGTCGATCGACTGAATCGGTTTGTCGATCGACTGGGGTAGCTGGTCGATCGACCGACTTTGTGTCTGATTAGCACCGTTTGATTCGTTAAGTGCAATATTTAACAATGAGACCGAGAGGAGATTTGTTAGATGCTTAGTTTTGACCAACCCATAGATCGAGAGATAGGGGAGGGCATTAATTAATGAATTAAGACGACTAAATTGCTAAGATCGAAAGATAAGTAATTTAGGCTTTAGGAATCACTCTTCAGGGCGAGAGCTAGTATTAGTGAGACCTAGGGACTAGTAGCATAGGCCGAAAGGAGCTACTAGTTAACTGGGACCGAGAGGACATGTTTTACCCATCCTACACGACTGTATTTCGGACTTACCTAGGATTGTGTGCCATCGCAGCTATAGAGAACCGACCGTCTTAGCATTTCTTTTATCATTGTTTACATCCTTTATTTGCTTATTTAGTTTATGTTATTAGATTTAGATTTAATTCATATCAAATCCCCCTCAAACTGTTACCGTTAGACTAAAATTAAAAGCAACTATTATCTCCCTACCTCCCTGCGGATCGACCCTTACTACCGCTTGCTAGTTGTAGTTTGGAAATTATAAATATTATTTTTGATACTCATATCGACAGGTATCACACACTTACTCGATCGAGTAAGTGACTTACTCAATCGAGTGCCCCTTACTCGATCGAGTGTCACACTTACTCGATCGAGTACCCGTCAGGTCAGCTACTGTTTTGCGTAAAAAGATACTTACTCGACAGAGTAAGCCCCACTCGATAGAGTACCCATAGACATAAAAAACCGTAGTATTACAGTCTTCCCTCCTTAAAAAGAACTTCGTCCCCGAAGTTCAACCCATACACAAAAACAAAACACACTATCTCGACTCCGACACGACAACATAACCAAAACTCAACACAAAACTCAAAACACAACTCCCAACCAACACTCGGACCGACTCAAAGCAACTACTAACTGTACTAAAACCAACATAAACCATACAAAAACCTTATGCAACCATCTCCTACCCCCCTAAAAGAAACATGGTTACGTCCCCGTAACCACACATACCTGATCAAAAAGAGACGGATATCGCTCCCTCATAGCCTCTTCCGCCTCCCAAGTAGCCTCCTCAACCTCATGGTTAGACCAAAGAACCTTAAGCAACACCGTTTCCCCATGTCTAGCTTTCCTAACCTTGCGATCAAGAATTTGTTTGGGCACCCCCAGATAAGACAAGGACTCATCCAACTCTATGTTCTCTACCTCTAACACATGTGAAGGGTCGCTCACATACTTCCGTAATTGAGACACATGAAACACATTATGCACCCTATCCAAAGCTGCTGGTAACGCTAACCGGTAAGCAACATCACCCACACGATCCAAAATCTCATATGGTCCGATAAACTTCTGGCTCAGCTTCCCTTTCTTACCAAATCTCATGACCCCACGCATAGGAGACACTTTCAAAAGAACCTTGTCCCCAACCTGAAACTCTATGTCACGACGATGTAAATCCGCATAACTCTTTTGTCGATCCTGGGCCGCTTTCATCTTTTGCCTGATCAGCTGAACCGGTTCTATCATCTCTTGTACCATCTGTGGTCCTAAAACCACTGTCTCAGCTCTATCATCCCAGCAAATCGGACTCCTACACCTCCTCCCATAGAAAGCCTCAAACGGTGTCATCCCAATACTCGTGTGATAGCTGTTGTTATAAGAAAACTCAAAATCAGATCCAATCTCTCCTCCCAGCTACCACCAAAATCCATAACCACAAGCTCGCAACATATCCTCCAAAGTCTTGATGGTCCTCTCTATCTGTCCATCTGTTGCAGGATGAAATGCGGTACTCATCTTAAAATTAATTCCCATCAACTCCTTCAACTCTTTCCAAAACCGTGATATGAACCTCGCATCTCTATATGACACAATATCCTTAGGCACCCCATGCAAATGAACCACATGCTTCCTATAAGCCAAAGTTAACTGTATCTTGGTCCAATTATCTTTCATCGGCACAAAGTGAGCTAACTTGGTCAAACGATCAACTATTACCCATATCATGTTGTTACCTTGTAGACTCCTCGGTAAACCCACTATAAAATCCATAGAGATAGACTCCCATTTCCACTCAGGTACCTCAAGAGACTGAATCTTACCTTGTGGTCCTCGCTGCTCTCCCTTAACCCTCTGACATGTCAAACATCGAGCTACAAACTCAGCTGTTTCCTTCTTCATCCCAGGCCACCATAAAGTCTTCTTCAAATCTTTATATAACTTGTCACCGCCTGGATGTATCGAATATGGTGTGCAATGAGCCTCTGTCATGATCACCTTTTTCAACTCCTGATCGCTAGGAACACACCATCTCCCATCGAATCTCACACTGCCATCTGTATGAATAGAGAACCGAGACACTGTCCCTTTCTCTACTCCAGCTCTCCATTCCCCGATCTTAGGATCCAAAACCCGCTTCCTGCGAATATCATCATAAAGGTCTGGCTCCACTGTCAAATCCCCTCTAGCATCCCTTTCTGTATCATATGTATCCTCATTCTCCATACCTCATCTCTCAACCTCATCAAAGACATAGTTGTGCATATAGAATGCACACTCTTCCTGCTCAGCGCATCAGCAACCACGTTAGCCTTCCCTTCATGGTATATAATATCCATGTCATAATCCCCAATCAGCTCCATCCACCTCCTCTGTCTCATGTTCAACTCCTTTTGAGTGAAGATGTACTTGAGACTCTTGTGATCTGAAAATACCTTAAATGTCGCCCCATAAAGGTAGTGCCTCCAAATCTTGAGGGCAAACACAACTGCACCCAACTCCAGATCATGTGTCAGATAATTCTCCTCATAAGGCTTCAATTGCTTAGAAGCATAGGTAATTACTTTCCCGTTCTGTATCAACACACATCCCAAACCATTCTTTGAAGCATTTGTATACACCTCAAAGTTCTCACACCCTTCAGGTAATGCCAAGACTGGAGCTGTGGTCAAACGCTTCTTTAGTGTTTGGAACGCCGTCTCACAACTTTCATCCCAACGAAACCTGTTCTCTTTCCTCATCAACGATGTCATAGGTCTGGCTATCTTAGAAAAGTCTTTAACAAACCGATGATAGTACCCTGCCAAACCCAATAAATTCCTGATCTCTGCTACATTCTTTGGTGCTTCCCACCGAGTGACTGCCTCTATCTTGGCTGGATCAACAGCAACACCCTTCTTTGAAATCACATGCCCCTGAAAAGGAACTTCCTCGAGCCAGAACTCACACTTAGACAACTTTGCATACAGCTGATTGTCACGCAAAGTCTGCAGCACTAACCTCAAATGCTCCTCATGCTCCTCCTTAGTCTTAGAGTAGACTAAGATATCATCGATAAAGACCACAACAAACCGATCCAAAAACCGACCGAAGACCCGGTTCATCAAATCCATAATTACTGCAAGTGCATTAGATAACCCAAACGGCATCACAACATATTCATAGTGACCATACCTCGATGTAAAAGCTGTCTTCGGTATGTCCTCATCCCGAATCTTCACCCGATGGTAACCCGACCTCAAATCAATCTTAGAAAAGACCGCTGCCCCATTCAACTGATCAAACAAATCATCTATCCTCGACAAAGGATACTTGTTCTTCACTGTAACCCTGTTCAACTCTCTGTAATCGATGCACAACCTCAAACTCCCATCTTTCTTTTTCACAAACAGAACTGGTGCTCTCCACGGTGATACACTAGGTCTAATGTATCCCTTATCAATCAAATCATCCAACTGTTTCTTCAGCTCCTCCAACTCCTTAGGACCCATGCGGTACGGGGCCTTAGAGATTGGTCTCGTCCCTGGTTTCAACTCCACACTGAAACCTATCTCCCTCTTTGGTGGTAAACCTAGTATCTCCTCCGGAAAGACATCTGGAAACTCTCCCACCACTGGTATCTGATTAACTGTCGAACTCACCATACTATGGTCTCTCACATGGCATAAGATCAACGGACACCCCTTTCTTAGATAAGACTTCAATGTCACCGCTGCAATCAACTTGACTTTGGGTTTGACAACAAACCCACGATAATACACACTAACTCCCTTAGGACCTCTCAAAGAGACTCTCTTTTAGTGACATTCTATTCTAGCTTTCTACTTACCCAACCAGTCCATACCAACTATCATCTCAAAACCGTCCAAAGGAAATTCTAACAAGTCCACTGGTAGGTCAACCTGCCCAACTATCATAGACACACCCTTATACAACCTCCCACAAGATACAGACTCACCCGACGGTATAAAAACTTCCTCTTTTACAGACTCAAACTCTCTCAAACCCAAAGGTTTAGCATGACTCGATGATACAAAAGACTGTGACGCCCCTGAATCAAACAAAACAAAGGTAAAGACTCCATTAACAAGAAAAGTACCCGTGATAACGTGAGCATCATCCTCTGCTGCTTTCTTCTCCATCATGAAGAGCTTACCACTGGTCTTCTGTCCACCTCCCTAGACAGTACTAGCAGAAGTAGACGGCTTAGCAGCCGACCCCTGGTTGTTGCTCGTCGCTGGTATCTGATATGAATTACCACCATTGCGGTTAGCCCCACCATTGTTGTTACTCTGACCACCCTGATTATTCCACAACCCAGCCGACCTATTACTAACATATCTCTGAGATGGACCCTGAGAGAAACTCCCCTGCGGTAGTCACTGGAAACCCCTGCCCACAGCACTGGTACAACTCATGTCTCTTGTGGCCCACACCGCCACAGTTAAAGTAAGATAAACGCCAGCTGCTACTACCACCACCACGTCCACGTCCAAAAGAAGCTCCTCCACTAAACCCCGACCCCGAAGAATAAGCTCTCACCTGGTTATGGCCGCCCCTCTTGTAACTAGACTGACCACCACCTTCACTCTCAGCCTTCCTTTTCTCAGAAGCTCTTTCCCTATTCTCCTTAGCCATCTCTACCAACCTCTAAGCTCTCCCAGCGCGCTCATACACCTCCTTAACAGCAGTAAGGACTCCTACCAACAGCTTCTCCATGATCTTAGGTGTCAGACCTTTCTCAAACCTCAACGCTAAGTTCTCCTGATTCACCCTCATGTTGCAGCAGGAGCTGCTGACCAGGACACTCCACAAATGCAAGCAGGCCAAAACAGCACCACAACCACTTCAGGAAGCAACCAGAGTGGGCTAGGTTTAGTGGCTAATAGGTACGAGTACAAGCCCAAGCACCAGCTGCCACCATGGCCAGCTGGTTGGCCATTAAACTAAGCTCAGAAAAATCCTAGGGGTCCAAGGAAGAATCACAATGCAAGTCATAGAAAACTAAGTCGAACAGAATCAAAGATTTGACAAACAACAAAGCAATCTTTCCATTTCTGGCTAAACCATGAGGAAAAAGCATGCAAGGAACTTTTGGCTTGTCTTCCCATATACCAGATACAACCTAGAGCCAATTTTAATGCCAAGGACTCAATCATTTCGTCCTCAAGTGCCTACATTCAATGAAAAAGCCGCAATGCAAAGAAAGGACCACAACATGTCATCACACTGCATTTCTCTTTTGTTTTCATTCCATTTACAATTAAGAGCTTTTAAACCGTTGTAATATTGTACTTGAACTCTTACCAGCATGTGAGGAGAGATCCTGACCCTTGGATGTAGTTTTTCTTTCAAGATTGTAACCTAAAAAGGCCTATATAAGGACCTTAACTCAGACTGTTGTAACACAAAGTGATTTATGAATGAAACCGAGATTTCTCTCAAATTTAAACCTCTTAATCTTGTGCTTAGTCTGTAGATTAGAGTCAGGCTTGATAATAACCTGTGCTTAGACTGTGGTTATTGATTAAGTACTTGTTAGTAGAGCATCTTGTGGATAGTTTAGCTTTCTTTGTTTGTTTGATTGAGTCTTTCTGTGTTAACTGTGGAATTTCTTAACTCTAACACCCCAAATTATTAGCTTAATTCCTGAGAGTAACGTGGGTTTTTCGGTTGATAATTATATCCAAGTTCCCTCCTTTCAAGCATTGTCTCGTAACTGTCTCAATTACGAGTCCTTTGTGTCTGTCGGTCGTTGATTGAGTCTTAAAAATACCTTGAGTCCTCTAAAATTCTTGGTCTCTTGCTCAGAAGTAGTTCTTATATCAAAGTAATTTACTGCCAAGTTTCATGATTTTAGGAGGTCAATTAATAATTTTATTACTTAGCACAAGTTTATTGCATTCCGAAAACTGTCTTTAGTTTTTGGTTTGATTGTTGTATTTGTCTAAACCCTTGGACATTACACTGCAAATTGGTATATCAGAGCAAGGTTTTAACACGATTCTATCTTGTGTTAGTCTTGGGAAGGAAAGTGAGTTCATTTTTACCCTAACTACAACAAAACTACAAAAAATAACCCATGAGTGAAGAGAGATTTCGGTATTGAAACCAGGGTGGATCGGATAGCGGGAAGAATCAATGAACTGGTAAATATTGTCAACACTCTTGCAGAAGGAGTTCCTAACAGACCACCCTACAGAGGCAGAGGCAGGGGTAGAGGCTTTCTTTGGAGCGGGAAGAGGACAACCATACCACCAGGAACATGGAGAAGACATGTCGATCATCGATGAATCTATGGCAGAGGGCATCTACATGGAAAGAGACAAAGATATAAAGGTAGAAATTCCTGATTTCCATGGTAGTTTAAACCCTGAAGATTTGTTAGACTGGATTAGAACTGTTGAGAGAGTCTTTGAATTTAAGGGATATATCGGGGAAAGCTTTCGAGTTTCTATCCTTAAATTTAAAGGTTATGCTTCACTTTGGTATGAAACCCTGAAAAGCCAGAGAATGAGAGAAGGCAAGGAACCCATTAAATCTTGGCTAAAACTTAAAAAGAAATTGAAGGATAAGTTTATAGCTAAAGATTACACACAGGATATGTTTATCAAGTTAACCCAAGTGAAACAAGACCAACAATCTGTTGAGTCTTATCTTAGGAGCTTTGAACAACTTACCCTGCAATGTGAGATCACTGAAAAGCCTGAGCAGAAAATTGCTAGGTTTGTTGAGGGATTAGATCCTAAGATTGCTATGAGAGTTAGAATGCAACAAGTCTGGTCCTTTGATGAGGCAAATCAACCTGGCATTGAGGGTTGAAAAGATGGGAAAAGCCAAAGTCACTGCTTCCAAACCCCTTACGGACCCACTTTCAAACCTTTTTCTGGGGTTAGGATTGGAGAAACCCCAAAACTTGCAACCCAACCAACACCAGACAAGGGGAAGAGTCATGTGAACCCTAGAACCAACACATCGTGATCGATGGGAAAATTAAATGCTTCGGTGCCAAGGGTATGGCCATTTTAGGAAGGACTGTCCTTCTAAGAGAACCTTGACAACAATGGAAGTAGAGCAGTGGGAGAGAGAAGGGTTGGTTCAAGATGAGGAAGATGAGACCCGATAATGGAGGAAGTGGAGACCGAAGGAGAACAGAACAAGATGCGTTGTGGCCCCCCGATACAGGTCACAACTTAGTCTTATGGAGGGTTATGCATTCCCAACACTCACCTCTGGAAGCTGATCAAAGATCCCTGATATTCAGAACCGGATGCACGGTCCGGGGGAGGGTTTGTAACCGATCATAGATGGGGAAGTTGTACAAATGTGGCATCAAATGCCATGGTTAGTAAACTCAACTTGACAACTCAAGAGCACCCAAACCCTTACAAGTTGAGATGGTTGAACAAGGGAGCAGAAGTAAGGGTGGACAAGCAATGCTTGGTTCCATTTTCTATTGGGAAGGTGTATAAAGATGAAGTCTTGTGTGATATTGTTCCAATGGATGCCTGCCACCTACTCTTAGGAAGACCATGGGAGTATGACAGGAATACCACTCACCATGGGAAGGATAACATCTATAGTTTCAAGCATGAAGGCAAGAAAGTTACTCTGACCCCATTACCACCCAACCAGAGAAACTATGGAGGTCCAAGTATGCCAGAGGAGAACAATGGTGTGCTATTTCTTTTCAAGCGACCATGATCAAAGAAATGAAGCAAGAACAACTGTCTGGATGTTACTATCCAAAGAAGTAAGCAAGGAAGGGAGCCCGAGATACCCGCCTGAAGTTAGACCATTAATTCAGAGGTATAAAGAGGTATTTCCAAGAGAGTCGCCTAGTGGGTTGCCACCATTGAGGGGCATTGAGCACCACATTGACCTTGTTCCAGGCTCAGTGCTTCCCAACAGGCCGCCTTATAGAAGTGATCCAACTGCTACCAAAGAGTTGCAAAACCAGATTGAGGGACTTATGAGTAAAGGATTTGTCGGGGAATCTCTCGGTCCTTGTGCTAGTCCCCGCTCTACTTGTTCCCAAGAAAGATGGAACATGGAGGATGTGTTTGACAAGCAGGGCCATTAACAACATCACTGTCAAGTACAGGTTCCCAATACCAAGGTTGGATGACATGTTAAATGAGCTCAGTGGTGCCATGATATTTTCTAAAATTGACCTCAGGCAAGGGTACCATCAAGTCAGGATAAGGGAAGGAGATGAGTGGAAGGCGCCTTCAAAACTAAACATGGACTGTATGAGTGGCTTGTGATGCCATTTGGTCTTTCTAATGCACCAAGCACCTTTATGAGACTGATGACTGAGGTGCTAAGGCCATGTTTAGGCAAATTTGCAGTGGTCTATTTTGATGACATCTTGGTTTATAAAGAAAGTGAGAGGGAGCACTTGAAACATCTTGAAGCGTGTTCAGGATCCTCAAGGAACAAAAACTCTTTGGCAAGATAGAGAAATGCACTTTTATGGTTGAAGAAGTGGCATTCCTAGGGTACATTGTCTCGGAAGAGGGATTAAAAGTTGATCAAGACAAAATTGTAGCCATTCAATCATGGCCTACTCCTAAAACAATTGCGAGGTGAGGGGGTTCCATGGATTGGCCTCCTTTTATAGGAGATTTATCAAGAACTTCAGTTCAGTTGTTGCTCCAATCACTGAGTGTATGAAGAAAGGGGAGTTCCACGGACCGAGAGTGCTCAAGCAGTCCTTTGAGAGGATTAAGAAATTGATGTGTGAGACTCCTATTTTGAAGTTGCGGACTTTGATCAACTCTTTGAAGTAGAGTGTGATGCCAGTGGGGTAGGCATTGGTGCAGTCCTAATCCAAGCTCGAAAACCCGTAGCTTACTTGGTGAAAAATTGAATGGAGCTAAGTTAAAGTATTCTACCTATGACAAGGAATTTTATGCAATTATCAGGCATCGTGCATTGGAGTCACTATTTGAAACCAAAGCCATTTGTGTTGCACTCTGATCATGAAGCATTGAAATATATCAATGGCCAGCACAAGTTGAGTCAGGCATCTAAATGGGTGGAGTACTTGCAATCATTCACCTTTTCCAGCAAGTATAAAGAAGGAAAACAAAATGTAGTGGCAGATGCACTATCAAGGAGGCACTCCTTCATGTCAACTATGGGAACCAGGGTCCTTGGTTTCGAGTTCATGAAAGAGATGTACAAGGAAGACCCTGACTTCTCTGAGGAGTGGATCACACAGTTTGAAGGGCATAGGGTTCCAGGGAACATATACTTGCTGTAAGATGGGTTTCTATTCCAAGGGAACAAGCTCTGTGTTCCAAAGGGTTCCTACAGGGACCTCCTAATCAGGGAAGTCCATTCAGGAGGCTTAGGAGGACATTTTGGTGTTCAAAAGACATTGGACATACTACAAGAACAATTCTATTGGCCAAAAATGATGGGGGATGTCCAAAATGTTCTCGGGAGATGTTCAAGTATGTCAAATGGCTAAGAGTTCCTTCCAGACTGGTCCATATATTCCATTACCAGTACCAAGCAGGCCATGGAGGATGATGTGAGCATGGATTTTATTGTTGCATGCCAAGAACACAGAGAGGAAAGGATTCAGTCATGGTTGTTGTTGATAGGTTCAGTAAAATGGCCCATTTCATAGCTTGCAAGAAGACAGAGGATGCTTTGCTAGTGTTCTTTGAGCTATACCTGAAAGAAATTGTGAGGCTTCATGGGATTCCAAAGACAATTGTATCAGATAGGGATACAAAGTTCATGAGTTACTTTTGGAAAACTCTATGGAAGCTACTCAAGACCAAATGTTGTTCAAGACATCTCACCACCCCCAAACAGATGGCCAAACCGAGGTCACCAACAAAACCTTGGGTAGGATTCTGAGATGTATTGTAAACAAGAATCTAAAAGATTGGGACATCAAGCTAGCAGCAGCAGAATTTGCCTTCAATAGATCACCATCAATCAATCAAATGGTCATAGTCCTTTTGAGGTTGTCTATGGGATTAACCCCCTAATGCCTGTAGACTTATCATCTATACCAAGAAGTGAGATGAATCATGATGCTAAGGCCAGGGCAGAACATTTCTTTGAAACTCCATGAAACTGTGAAAAGAGAGATTGAGAAGACCAATGAGAAATACAGAAACAGTCAAGGTACCTTTAAAAGGAAAGAATTTGTTCCAGGGGATTTAGTCTGGGTTCATTTAAGAAAAGAGAGGTTTCCATCAAGAAGAAAGAACAAGTTAATGCCAAGAGCTGATGGCCCCTTTGAAATTATTGAGAAGATTGGTCCAAATGCCTACAAGGTGGATCTACCAGGAGAGTATGAGGTGCATGGCACTTTCAATGTAGGTGACCTAAGTCCATATTATGAGGATCTTTGAGGGGGAGGAGTCACCAGGCTTGAGGACAAGCCCTGTTCAACCAGGGGGAGGTTAGCAGAGCTGCCGACCGGGACACTCCACAAATGCAAGCAAAGCCAAAACAAAGACCACAACCACTTCGGGAAGCAACCAGAGTGGGCTAGGTTTAGTGGCTAATAGGTACGAGTACAAGCCCAACCACCAGCTGCCACCATGGCCAGCTGGTTGGCCATTAAACTAAGCTCAGAAAAATCCTAGGGGTCCAAGGAAGAATCACAATGCAAGTCATAGAAAACTAAGTCGAACAGAATCAAAGATTTGACAAACAACAAAAGCAATCTTTCCATTTTCGGCTAAACCATGAGGAAAAAGCATGCAAGGAACTTTTGGCTTGTCTTCCCATATACCAGATACAACCTAGAGCCAATTTTAATGCCAAGGACTCAATCATTTCGTCCTCAAGTGCCTACATTCAACAGAAAAGCCAGCAATGCAAAGAAAGGACCACAACATGTCACTTTGTCACTGCATTTCTCTTTTGTTTTCATTCATTTACAATTAAGAGCTTTTAAACCGTTGTAATATTGTACTTGAACTCTTACCAGCATGTGAGGAGAGATCCTGACCCTTGGATGTAGTTTTTCTTTCAAGATTGTAACCTAAAAAGGCCTATATAAAGACCTTAACTCGGATTCGTTGTAACACGGTGATTTATGAATGAAACCGAGATTTCTCTCAAATTTAAACCTCTTAATCTTGTGCTTAGTCTGTAGATTAGAGTCGGGCTTGATAATAACCTGTGCTTAGACTGTGGTTATTGATTAAGTACCTGTTAGTAGAGCATAAACCTTCCGTGCTTAGATCTGTGGATAGTTTAGCTTTCTTTGTTTGTTTTGATTGAGTCTTTCTGTGTTAATCTGTGGAATTTCTTAACTCTAACACCCCAAATTATTAGCTTAATTCCCTGTGAGTATTCTGTGGGTTTTTCAGTTGATAATTATATCCAAGTTCCCTCCTTTCAAGCATTGTCTCGTAACTGTCTCAATTACGAGTCCTTTGGTCTGTCATCGGTTGATTGAGTCTTAAAAATACCTTGAGTCCTCTAAAATTCTTGGTCTCTTGCTCAGAAGTAGTTCTTATATCAAAGTAATTTACTGCCAAGTTTCATGATTTTAGGAGGTCAATTAATAATTTTATTACTTAGCACAAGTTTATTGCATTCCTGAGAAACTGTCTTTAGTTTGCTGGTTTGATTGTTGTATTTGTCTAAACCCTTGGACATTACACTGCACATGTCCTCAGCATACCTAGACTTCTCATTGAACTTGTGATAGTACTCAGCCACTGTCATATCTGAAGTCATTTTGAAGTCATCAAACTCCTCTCTCAACTTACTACGCACATGTTCCGGCACAAACTCGCGTCGCATAGCTTTCTTGAACTCACCCCAAGTTATAACTGACAACCCCTGTTTCACATATAGATCTAAGGCACTCTCCCTAACCTTGTCCCACCACTCTCCGGCTGCATCTCTCAAGTAGAACGCAGCTTGTTCCACTCTAAAGTCCTCAGGGCAATGAACCACATTAAGTATATTCTCCATCTCTCTGTGCCAATTATCAAGCAATATTGGCGCACCCGTGCCCATGTACTCTCTTGGGTTAAACCTTGCAATGTTTATACTCATCTTGGTGAAATCCACACCCACCTCTTTATCTTTCCCGAACTTCTTTAGGGCCTCTGTAAGCGCATCCTGATACTCTAGCATCTTAACTATCTCATCAACACTCATATTCTCAACCCTGGCATACATCGCATTCCTCTTTGGCGGCATCTTGAAACAATATAAGAGGAAAGGTCAACATAAAAACACTTCCCATATCTCAAACACGTATATGACCTGTACCGTACCTACTCGATCGAGTAACATACCCCACTCGATCGAGTTGCCCACCTACTCGATCGAGTGCCTCGACTCCAGAACCTGGCCAGAATGCATCCAAAAAGTTACTCGATCAAGCCACATAGCTACTCGATCGAGCTGACCCCACTCGATCAAGTGCCCTTACCTATTCGATCGAGTGCCCAAAAACAGTACACTGCCCAGAAATGAAAAACACCCCACTCGATCGAGTCACACCCACTCGATCGAGTCACTCACCTACTCGATCGAGTGCCCCCTACTCGATCGAGTCATGCTGACTCGTATACTACCCGCATGCTCAACTCAACACTTCCAACCAACTATACTTATATACAAAACGACAAACATGCATACTATATATATATATATATATATATATATATATATATATATATATATATATATATATATATATATATATATATATATATATATATATATATATAGGGTCAGGATCCGGTGAGAACCACTAATATAATGAGAACTGTGAGAACCTCTCACAGCCCTTAGATTTTGGACAAATGAAGGGTTAAAATCATACCACAATTTCGTCCTAATTTGGAAGGCCTGAGTTATTTAACCAACTTACTTTCTCTGTCCAACATCTTTTTGTCTCCTCGAGCACCAAATTGTTTCCTCAAATTGAAGACAAGCATTGGTATTTTGCTTCTTCCCTCACCAATGGAGACTCAAGTTAAAGGCATCTTCATGAATGCGGCAAATTTGATTAGGTTTGTTGATATACTCCATTAGTTTTTCAATAAATCCGCCTTTATTTGCTTGGAATTTGTTAATTCGTCAACAAATTAGGTTATCGAATCGTTAATTCGAGTTACTTATAGAGGTACATAATTGAATTTGGTGGCTTATGTATGTGAAATTAGGGTTTATGTTCATAAAATTGGTAAATTAGGATTAGGGGAAATTGAGAAATTACCTCAATTTGTTGATACATTTCACATAGATTTAAGCGAAAAGGGTTCGCCTTGATGATTGGGATATCGTATACCTATATTAATTATTAGATGTTTATTGAATTTGGAAAAGAATAGAGTACAACTACAATAGTTTAACAGACATTGATGCGCAACCTCTGAAAATGTAACAGGATGGTATCAAATAAGGAGTCTGCTCGACGTTCACGAAAAAGAAAGCAAGCACTACTTAACGAGTTGGAACAAAAGGTAACAATTCCATCACTAAATTTCCTACTTTGTATATCTAAGCTCGTTCAATGATTGAATTTCCTCATGTAACCAACTGATGTGGCTTATCTTAGCTCGTTCAATGATTGAATCGTAGCACTCCTGACTTGAGTTTGAAAAAGCATAGAAAAATTGGTATATGGCTAATTAATCAAGTTTTGTTTTCAGGTAGACCAATTTGATGGGGAGAATGTGACTCTCTTTAAGCAGCTGTCAGAAGGCAACAACGCAGCTCAAAGAAGCGTTAACTAAAAATAGAGTGCTTTAGTCTGATGTTGAAGCTTTGAGAGCTAAGGTACACCCCTAGTTTGAATATATCGTACATTCAAAGGCGTAACACGAAAATATCAGAAATAGAGGTTCACCATTCACTGATATATATAGGTTCTTGAAGACAAATTTTAAACTTCCAAGAACTTAAATATGGTAAAATATGATGTATATTTTGCTTCATTGTGAACATAAACCTAATTTACCAATTTCATGCTGAAAATTTACGTATCACATAGTAGCCATTATTCTATTAGGACAAAAAGCAATGGGTAAGTCCTTATTTTAATATTCTTTGTAATTATTAGTCCTCCATTTTTCTTAATGTGATAATGCCTCTGATTGTGATGGTGTTGCGGCAAGCAGGCCGATGACGGAAGGTTGTAGGTGTAGAAGACAGATCGACATATTAGTTATTTTGAAATTCTCTTTGCGGGTTCATATTGAATTTTACAGTTACATAGCAAAGAATGTAGATTTTGGAAACCTCCGACCTATTGTGTGTGCATAGAATGTACTGGAAGACATTAACTTGTTATTAACTGCCGATCCTCACTTTATTTTGCTCTAGGTTCTGCGTACCAATTTCCAAAAAGTGGTTCCTCTGGATGTTGGATGCTGGAACTGTACTGAGAGCAGAGAATAACATGACAACATCTACTCTTTAAGAGTCCATATCGAAACTAAATCATGATTTAATTTGAAAGACATTATACATAATCTCGCGCTCGTTACTAGTGATGATGGTGTTGTTGTTCAACATGTTGATGGGTCTAACGAGATCAATTTCAAAACCAGTATTCTTGATAACTATCTCTGTAGCTTTGTTTCAGTTTTAGTAATTACATTCACTCACAAAAGCTCTCTTAAATAGGTTCTGTAAGGAATGTGGGACTGCAATTTGCTGTAAAACTGGCTGAAATGGACGGCGTATATTGAGAGTGTCAGTACAATGTCACTGTCGCCTATGAGGCTTTTGTGCCATCAAATGACCCCGAGAGAGATGATTCCACTGATGAAGAGAAAGAAAATACCTCAAATAGGGTAGTCCCTCTCTCATTTTATTTATGTTAGTCTATTAGTTAGTGTTCACGCAACTATTTGCCTCTCATATATCGTGAACCAGTAGTCGATTCATGTCATTCCTTACGCCATTTCACTACCCAAATTCCGATATGAGACTGTTTTAAATAATAAGATTCATATGAGCAGATTCGTTTTATGTGGTAGTTACTATTATTTAACGGTTAAGGTCTGAATTATATTATTATTGATAGTAGCAGCGTTTTATGACTGCCTTGTTACAATACTTGACTCGTTTTTTTTCTGCAACAAACATCAGTTACATTTGAGATATAGTACGGCTTTGTGACCATCTCTATAGGTGCGAAGTCATGGGACTATAACTATGATGAGCAAGTAAAGCTAAAACTTCACCTAATTTTTTTTTGTGCATGTAGTGGTTATTTCTATGTATCTACTAAATATTTCTATGCATATAAGCTTCAATCTACTGCATTATATTGGCATAGTGAAAAAAACTAAACCTGCATAGCTCAAATCATGTGAGGCGGGTGCGTACATGTGCTTCTCTCAGCTCCGATGATATCCCTACTTACTCATTTGAGTGAAAGTTCCTTTGAATAACTTATATATGTTGTTATTTACTGCATTCCAGTCATGTATAACTGCCATTTCTCTTCTTGCCTGCTTATCTAATATGAGTGGCATGCATTTCCTGATAGTTTTTCTTGTTGATTGCATTCATTGTTAGTTGACCATATATTTTCATTAAGAATGGTTTAACGAAACATTGACATATCAATTTATACTATCTTTGATATCGTCATTACCGTTTCTACATTATGAATGCTTACATTTTACTTATTTCGAAAGCCAATTAGCTTAAATGGCAGAGCATCATGCAATGCACAAGATGTGCGTTCAACTCCCACGTTGGCTAGGAAATACTAGTGTTTCTTATACATTGAGATCGCCAAAGACCGGAATGTATGGTCATAGTTTCTATACATAAGCTAGTCTCTAAATTTCTGATCATTACAAAGCTGTTACATTGCCTCCTTGACGTTCTTACTGTACATGTAAATCTAATTATTGCTTGTTTAGACTTAGCAGTACTGGATCGCTTACAACTCGATAAGTTGCAATCATGAGATTTGTTATTTAGTAGGCTATATGGGATTCGAACCCATATCTTTGTGCAAAATTTGCACTTTGCTCTACCATTGAGCTAATAGCCTTTAAAATACACTAAATAAAAATGAAATAAGGGGGTATACATAACACAATTGCTCCTCTAACACAATTGCTCCAAAGAGATAGATTAAAACATATTAAAAAATTTAGAGGAGTCAAACACCAACACACGATATATATATCCAAAACACAAATCTCAACATCTAACACCTAAAATTGATAAAGAGATCAATTAAAAGTCCTTCTCGAGTAATTAGTATCATAATATAATCAACTGTTGATTGGTCTACATTCCCTTTCTCCCATTATACCAACAATAATTAGTATCATAATATAGCCAACTGGCGTAACCGAAGAACTTTTTAATACACATATAACCTCATTTCATGCACATATAACCTTATTTCATGCACTTATAATCTTATTTCACGCATGTACGTGGTTGTTTAGCACATATATTGATTTTTCATGCATCTAAAAGGCTACTTCATGCATTCATAAGCCTATTGCACCCCAAACCCTAACCGTTATTATTGGGACAAACAATGGGGGAATAGTGTCCTAAAATTTAGGATGGGAAAGGGTTTAAGGTTGGATTAGTCGGTATATTATCAATCGAACGACAAAAAGACCAAAAGACACCCTAGAGGGGAAGAGTGAACCCTTTTTCAGGGACGAGATTAAAACTAGGGGAATAGTGTTCTAAAATTTAGGACGGGAAAGGTTTAGGATTCGATTAAGCGACCACAGAGCCGCCTAATCGAACCCTAAACCCTCTCCCTTATGATGGGAAGGGATTTAACTTAAATCAAAGACACATAAATAACCAACAGTAATTAGTGCCATGATATAACCAACTGACGCTACTGAAGAAATTTTTAATGCACATATAACCTTATTTTATGCACATAGAACCTTATTTCATGCACATAAAACCTTATTTAATTCACATAAAATCTTATTTCATGCACATATAACCTTATTTTATGCACATAGAACCTTATTTCATGCATGTACGTGGTTGTTTAATGCATATATATTGCTTTTTCATGCATCTATAAACTATGTTTCTAGCAGAGATGAATATGAAGCCACGAACCTTATTTCATGCATATAATACCATCTTTTACTTGGTTTGTTTTACATCATATTATGAGCATTTTGAAAGGCCATCAATCAACAAACTTATCAAATTTTCCGACTTGCTTTTGATGTACTTGCTAGATCATCAGAACAATAAGGCCAAGTACTACTTCGACAAATTATCAACGAACATTACTATTGAAAGAGGGATTTTTCTACTTGTTGAATGCTAGCTTTGACAGGTAATTATGGTTGTCGGAACTGTCATACTAGTAGCATTCCACAAACAAAAGAAAATAAAGTTTCGAACCACAAACATCATATTTCTACCGTGAGAATACATCCAAATACATTAGATACATTCCTCACCGAAGTTAACAACTTATAACATGAATCGGATGGCAAAAACATTCTTCTAAGCATCCAACAATCAAAGAACACACATTTCAATTTCAACAATCCTCTAAAATTTGACATAGTATATGGCATCCAACATAATCCAATAACAATATATGTTAAACAATCAATCACTCTACACATGAAAACATAAAGAATAATATCAGCAAAAGGCAATACCTTCTAACCGCAATACCACCAAAAAGCTTATAACGGAAAGATTCACATTGAGCAGTAGCACAAAGACTTGTATTATAGCAATGCATACGAAATAAGAGGAAGCCAAGAGCTAATTTGTAAGCATACAAAAAGGCGCATGCAAACAATTATGTGAGCACTCTTTGATAGGAGTACTAAAAATCCTATTAAATTGATTTGGAAGAACATACAGTACAAATTTATTCATCAATATGGTTACGTTGTTCCTTATTAAAGTCTGAACCAATGCAAGCAGGTTATCAATAGTAATCACTTGATCAACTATTCTTAGTCAATCATGTAAAGCCTACAATGATACGAAAATTGATGAAATCAAATACAAACCTGTTAGTGCGATACCGAAAAAATTAGCAAAAGTGAATGTGGATGACTGACTATAAGATTCAAGTAATTGAAACAAAATTAAATGAAAATTTAGTTTCAATATAACACATGTGCTTCTAAAGAAACATAAGCAACAAGCGCTGCTAAGTATTTCAAACCACATAGCCAAGTAATTGAACATGAATCCATTTATAAGCACAATCCGGAGTAGCAAAAACATTTTCTATTATAGAAAGTATCATATTGACCGTCCACTATAAGCATTTCATTATCCTCAATTATCATAATTCTTTAACTTTAATAATCGAAGAGTATACTAATTAAACTAATTAATTTTCGCCTTGTCTTCTAAGATATTTTCCGCAAAGCTAAGAATATTAACATCACCTAACACTGTTGTTTAAAACTCGAAAGCTCGAAACACAAATGTCATTTCTCGCTGCCATTACTTCTCTTAAATTCAATTTAAATTTCAACCTAAAAATACTTCAACTAACTCGTTCTTTTACCAAATTAACAATTAGGAACTAATTCAATCAACCCAGAAACCCTAATTATAAGCAAGATTTAATTCCAATTAACTTTCAACTACTATACACATTAAAACAAATCAAAAGTAATAACAGAATTATAACAAGTAAAGAAAAGAAATTTATGAGAATCCGAAGGAGTGGAATCAGAAGGAGGATTGGGGCGTTTAAGAGCTCTTTTGAGAAGAACAATTTGCGATGAAATTGGAGTAATGGAAATGCTAGCTTAACTTCATTGATCTTCACTGATTTCTTCGATTTTTTTTTTGTTCTTGTTGTTGTTGAGCAGGAGGAGGAGGGTGGTGGTATGAAGGAGGGGGTAAGTCGCCATTAATATCGACGCAAGCTCAATAAAGACTGTGATAATTGAAGAGAGAGGAAAAAAAGGAGTGAGAATAATATTTTTGCAAAATGACGGGGTAAGAAAGGTGTGGTGGTGGAAAATTTGGGGACTTGGCTGATTTAATCTCAGCCCTACATTTGTTTTTAGATCTAACGATTGTCAGTAGTTCTCACAGTTCTCATTATGTTAGGGGTTCTCACAGGATCCCAAATCTATATATATATATATATATACATACAACAAATGACAACTTACTTCACATGTTTCTAACAAGCCACGTTATAAATCATCTGTCATGCAATTCCGTATTCAATCAACATACATACTCATATACTCATCATCTTTCACCACAACATCTCCTATCCTCCACATGCATTCATCCACCAATTCACACAACACACTTCTATATAGATATGCAACATACGAGATAAACACATAACGATCCCGACACACACCTCATAGTGACCGGTTCAAAGTTGTAGGGCGAGATCGCGACTTTAGGACGTCTCCCAAGTCTTTGCATTAGCTCCTAACAACTCCTACCGGGGTTCATTTTATTTTGACTCCCTAAGTTCATTGGGTTCATTAGTTACAGATTCCAAAATCGTCGCTCTGATACCACTTTTTAACACCCCCATACTCCAGGTGCCTTACCAGGACCACTTAAGGCATGAGAATGCTACCATCTCGGTTACCCAAGGCAATGTATAACAAATAGACCATAAATAAACATACTTTAATAAATGAGTTTAAAGTGATACAAGTCCCAAAACCAAACTGGATAAAGTAAATACAACTGTTTCTTAAAACTGTAAAACCAACTGAAATAAACTAAGTTCATGACACAGCGGAAGACTCTAGTGACTCATGTGATACTCCATCCCAGCTATCCCTCGCGTAAGCCATCTCACACCTGCTCAATAACTGCTCACTATCCCCGAATGGATCATCATAGTTTTTAAAACAATTAAACGGGGTCAGTACTGATTACACAAAATAACACAGCTGCAATAAAAGCAATACTATAATTCATTCCAACCAAACCAATCTCCATCACATCACCACACTCCTGACTACACACTAAAGTGTTTAGTCCTGCCAGAATACTCATCGCAACAAGTATTCCACACCGCCAGTGGGGGACCGCAGCCGTTCCCCACCTAAGCCCCGCTCATCTCATCCGAGCGATAAACCCAAGTTCCTAAATGTGCACATCCCTTCTGTGGCAGGTTCCACAGAAGGCGAATCAAGGGCGTGAAGCCACTCCCGCAAGTGACTCCACTCAGCCGAGGACGCACCTCGCAAACTATAGACAGTCATACAACCAACTATACAATCAACAATCACCAAATCCAAATCCAATACCGATATGATATACATTAACAACAACAACAATTATCACCAATTCCATGTAAACAATACTGAGTAGGAAACCCTACTTGGAATAGCAATCACAGACCATCACAGCAGCTAATCAATAACGTTCCTCAATGAATCCTTCTCCTATAACACATATGCATACGATTATGACCTAATCCATACAATCCTCCCAAAACCCCAAATCCACCCCATTAGGCTTTCAAACAAACTTAACAGATCATTATAAAAATTATACAAGAAGCTTACCCTCGACAAGACGATCACAACGGCGTAAAGAACAAGACAATCCGACGATCCTAGCCTTGGGATTTGCTAATAACGCGACGGATGCGAACTACGTAACTTCTTTTCTTTTCTTTTGAAAGGTTTTAGAAGGTAAAAGTGATTAAGAATAATGACGGAAGCCTTTTATATTAATCTCGCGTTATTGACAAAACATGGCTAAAATAACTCGTTATACGCACTTACTCGATCAAGCAAGTGACTTACTCGATCGAGTGCCCCTTACTCGATCAAGTGTCACACTTACTCGATCGAGTACCCGTCAGGTCAGCTACTGTTTTGCGTAAAAAGATACTTACTCGACAGAGTAAGCCCCACTCGACAAAGTACCCATAAACATAGAAAACCGTAGTATTACATTACCAATTTGCAGTGTCATGGTGGGGGTTTCTTATATTTTGGAGGACTCAAAGATTAAACAAACCAACCTAAGGAGCTGATCAGAATCAGAGTAACAACACCTTTAAACAGTAGGAATTTTTGTGACAAACAATGTAATTTGAGACTATTTTTGTGGGATAATTTTCTGAAATAAGATGTAACAAAGAAAAGGGATATAATTATCAAACTAATAACCACATCAAGCACATGAGATTAGTTTAATAATTTGGGAATCTAAACTTGATATAACCACAGCAAGCACATGTTATGACAAATTCAGACAATAATGTGACTCAAACAAACCACAGTAAGCACAGGATTGTCTAAGACACACCACCAGGTACTTAATCAGTATCTAAGCAAGCACAAGATACTATTAAGCCTGACTTACAACTAAGACTCATCAAAGTTAATAAGATTTGAATTGTTGAGAGAAATCTCAAGGTTTTTCATTCATCAAAATCTGCCTTTTACAATGCATAAGAGGCTCCTTATATAGAGCTCCATATCTAATCTCTACCCTTGAATTAAAGTACATCTAAGGTCTCAAAGGCCTCACAAAAGTAGCTGTAAAAAATTATCAGAAAGTCTTCTAATAAGAACAGGAGAACTGATGCACAAAAAACAGACTATGGACATATTAAGAAAAGTAATAAAGTGCTTTTGTTGTTTTCCTGAATTGGCAAAACATCTCATGCTTCTTGAGGCTTGTATCTGATTTCCTTAAGGCACAAGGTCCTCAAAGAGCCTAGAAGTCATCCCTTATCGTGGCTTGTGGCAGGTGCCACTCTAAAGCAAAACAGAGAAACAACAATCCAAAAATAGGACCATTAGAGGTCACTGTCAAAGTTCAGACCTTGTTGGTTGCATTTTTCAAGCCAAAAGTCTTCTTAATCTTGAACCAAGCTTTGTAATTTCTCATTCCAGGACATTAGAGTTATTTTAGGATCACATGACATCTTGGACGTGCTTTTTAAGGCATTTAAAAAGACATAAGTGAACTTGCTGTAAACAGATGCCAAAACAGACTACTTCATCCACATTCTGAAATCAGACCCATCTTGCAGATAAGATAACTTGTTTTCCAGGTTGAACTAGGGTGCCTCCCTTATACAAATTGAAAGCTAAATGAGTTAGCTTCCTCCTCCAATTGGAATCAGTCAAAGATCATGTATGGATCTTCAGTTATAGGCCTTTGAGTGAGTTCAGGTCAGGACTGAACTCTACAACAGCTTTCATATATCTACCTCATATTGAAAAAATCATATCTCTTGCCTCAAGATGAAATAAAATTCCTTAAAGGTGCCAAATGAAATATAAAGGAGTTAACTTTCATGTCCAAAAAGAATCACCTAAAAATATGGTCCGGAACTTAAGATATTGATTTTTGAGTAAGAACAGGTTAGGAATGACTGTTCAGCAGTTTTCCTGTGCAGCATCAGAAACTTTGAAAAAACATATCTTGTAACTCAGTGTAGATACCTCATTTCTGCACATCCCGCAAACCACCCGGTGATGATTGGGCTGCATGTTTGGTACACGGAACGATTTGTGACAGTTCGTAAGTTTATCGTTAAGTGATCGCTCAAACACTTGTGTCTACCTCATAGTCGTCATCTACACGCCGATACGGTCGTTTTGGCAGTAATTAGAGTACATTTGGAGTCCGGGTCAAAAACCGTCTTCATTTTCTAATAACCGTTTAAAATGCCGAGTCAGAATATTCTGGAACGTTCCGGATATTTCTATTCCATATTTTCCAATCTTTTTATCTTTGGTAAAATATATCCCGAGATTATCATATAAAATAATAAGGAAATAAGAGTAATCCGCTATTCCATAATAGAAACACAGAAATCTTTCTTCCGCAGGAGGAAACCACTGAGGGAAAAGACGCAGCAGGTGCTGCGCCTCTTCCAAGAGATGCAGTGCTTGCTGCGCCTCTTCCTCAGTCCTTTTTTGCGTATTTTTCGTATCTTTTCGAGATTCACTTCCAAAGATTCTCCGAAAACCCTAATTTCCGTCGTGTGATTAGTATAAATAGAGACCTTCGGTCTCACATATTTCTCACGCGAGTGTCCGCCCTTCTCTCCTCCCTTTGCATTCTAGACCACCTTCTTACTTTTTGGCGTCTACGTGCTTGAACATTCGACCACGTAAGCTCGGATCCTTTTGAGTACCAGCCTCGTTTTGCATGACCGACCAATTTGACCAACTCCACAATCAATCAACTTTAATCAATCTTATTCGTTTTCCTCTTAGAGGGCACTTTCGTCGTACATTCAAGTCGAGCATCACTAAACGTTAACTTAGTTCATCTCGTTTCGTCAAACATGTAAGTCTGAGGGTGTAAATCCTTCTTTTAATTATTGTTCATTGTTTTTGTAATCATTATTGTAAGATTTACGTCGAAAATATGCTTAAAACCGATTTATAAAACATTGTTTTAAACCCTTTTTACGGATTTACAGGAGGCAAACGTCGATAAAGGACGCAGTAACTGCTGCGCCTCTTCGAAGGGACGCAGTACCTGCTGCGCCTCTTCCTGAGGCTGCCGCAGTTCCTGCTTCCTTTCTTCTTCCTTCGTCTTCTGTTTGTCTGTTCGTTTTGTTTCGTCTTCAATTGTTCATTGTTCTTTTAACATAATAATTTGAATATGATAATTTTAATATGTAAATCATTAGTAATTAATTCATCTTTCAAATTCCCGACTTAAATCCCTTATAATTCATATTTGCGGGTTTTCGTCATTAAAATCAATTCGGGTTTTTAGAGATTCGATTCATCCATATTGAGTCTCTGGAATTCATTGACATATTTGCATCTGCTATTTATCGTCACCATCATTAGTTCGTCATTAATAACCTGTTTAACATAATTAATTTGTTTAGTGTGTTATTAATTCTCGTAATTAACCTCATTAATCTTGTATATAATTCGTCCTAATTAGTTTTTATCCATGTTTCATCGTTTTGATGACCTCAATCACATGTAAATAATCTGTAAATCACTTCCATCCGAGTCAAATAATATAATCAAGCATTTAAATCACCAACGAGCATTAACGATTTGAAATTCCGGCTTCACAGCCAGAACTGAGCACAGGAACAGACGCAGCAACTGCTGCGCCTCTTCCAAAGGACGCAGCTCTGCTGCGCCTATTCCTGGTTGAGTTCTGTCTCTGAACTTCCGTTATTGCCTTGACCTAGTTTATTAGTTTTCGTAATTAATTTACTATTATTCGTATTATCGCCTAATTTTTGTTCGTTTATTTATTTATTCTTTCTTTTCTAAAACCATCCATTTTAAATGTATTTTCGACATAAATCAATTAAACCCAATGTAATTATTGTCATTATTGTATTTTTATTTTCTTTTATCGTATTTCTTGTATGCTCTCACATGTAATCGATCTTAAACCCTACTTCGACTCAATTGTATGTTAAATTACGTGTTAACCGGCATAGTATTAATTCTCTCATGCTAGGATTAAAACAATGGATGTTGCATTGCATGCATATAATCGACAACATATCGAGTATAGATAACTTCCCTAATCATTAGTAGAGGCCGCTATCGAGGCGGGTGGGATTAGGTGTTCGATCAAAAGAGCTTCCTAATACGTACTCTCACCCCTTACTCCAGATCTCTGTGAACACCCGTGTTCATTGGCATCCATGAGAGTCATTCTAGACATAAAATGCTAAGGGTAACGAGTTCTTGGTGTTCATGTCACTACTTTGTGTCTTGACATGGCACGAGGTATTCGAACGCTTTCCAATTTTCCACAATAAATTGGTGGCAACTCCACAAATGCACAAGAAAAGCTTGCTTCGCTTTTCGCCCCCTTGGGCCCGCGTCCACAGTTTGGCGACTCCGCTGGGGAATAATACACTTACGTGTAGCCAAGGGTGAAACTTGAACAAGGTTAGGGAATAGTTTGTACAAGACAGTTGTCGGTTTTCATAACTCGATCTTTCTAGATCGTTTATTCGGCCTTCTTAGGCCCAACCCAACCCATTCGACCAATCGTCCCGTCTAGACGGTCCAAATTCTTATTTGGGCCTAAGGATGGATATCGATTGACGTCATCCATACCATGGTACTTACTCTTGTTTGTATCAAGGACTTTCACTACTCGAGGAAATGGACTAGGAATCGGCCTTACTCTTGGTTGGCACGAGCCTCTCCACAGACCCCGGGTTTGATCGTTCGGTATGGCAACCCACCCTTTAAGCCAAAACCCTTTTAAATGCACTCAGCATCCCGTTATAATGCCTGTATAAATGCTTGTATCATATGTGAACAAAACCATGACGATTTTTGTAAAAGTCAAAATTTCTTTCAAAATGTAAAAATTTCGAACATAAGCCCAATATTAGCGCAAAACCGGTCAAAACTCTGTCCAATTGTCGAGTCAAAATTCGGGCCTCAAAGCCCATTTCAAAACCTCACTTCGAGTCCACTCCTACAACTACACTACAGTTGACTAGGATCAACATTTTCAAACTTTGTCATTTCTTCAAAAACTCACTTGACACGAGTGGCACACTCCCACTCTACAAGTCAAAACATTTTTCCAAGTAAGTGTGCTAGAATGGTCGATCTTTTTTGATTCGTCGTCGATTTATTGTTCAGTTTCCAAGATGCCTGACACAAGCGACCTGAGCAACAATCAACCCCTGAATTGTAATGATCAAATCCTAGCCACGCTAGCTCGTCTCCAAGTCACTGAAGACCAAGTGTACGATCGCCTCGACACAATCGAAGGCCGAATATATACTGTGGAAACAAGGTTGCCTCCTCGAGAAAGTGAAGTGTCTGATGAATTTGTGAATGACTTCGGGAATGAAAATCCTCCTATAGGAGCACATGAGGTTAACCCTCCCGTAGGTATGACTGCAGCTGAGAAACGACTCCAATACTTGGAGGAACAATTGATGTATCTCAAAGGGGATGATATCTATAGGGAAAATAATCGCAAATATGAGCCCGTGAGCTCCAAATTGCCAACCAACTTCAACATGAAAGATATCACTAAATTCAAGGGGCATGAAAACCCTTTGAACCATATCCGTGCTTTCAAGGATTACATGTTTATCAAAGGCATTAAACCCAAGATGTTCTTAAGGATCTTTCCTTCATCTCTTGACACTATCCCGAGACAATGGTTCTATTCTCTAGAGCACAAGAAGATTTCTACCTGGGACGACGCCACAATTAAGTTCGCTAAGCAATACGCGGATAATGCCGAAATCCAAGTCAACATGCGCACTTTAGAGGTTCTTACCCAAAATGACAAAGAAGGTTTCACCGACTTCCTAAGTAGGTGGAGGAAGACTAGTACCCAACTTGTTGAACGTCCAGATGAAGCTACCCTCGTGGAGAAATTCGTGGACAATTTAAAACCCATCTATGCGAGTCATTTAAGGTATCAAAACATTAAGACCTTCAAAGACTTAACTGTACTAGGAACAAGGATCGAGGATGACATCCGTAAAGGGCTCTTGTCCAAAATGGTAGGTCGTGGATATCAAGGCTCAACAAGTCGTTCTTAAGGCTATACTAGCAAGACTGATGAAGTTAACCTTCTCGAGCCATCTAAGAAGAGTACCCCACCAAGAAAATTCAGTAATATTGGGGACACATACTCTAATGCTCTAAAGAGACTGATGAAACATGGTAAGCTTCAACCCATAGGCCCTACACCTGAACCAGAAAAGAAATCCAAGTTCTGGGACGAGAATTCGTATTGCGAATATCATAGAGGCAAGGGACATAATACAGAAAAATGCTACAAGCTAAAGAATGTGCTTAAAGACATGATTGAAGACGGTCGCCTACCAATACCGCCTGGAGGCAAGCCTAACAATACTCAGAATCCTCTTGGAGTTCTGATGATTATAAGTGAAGAATCTACCTTAGATTGTTCACACCTCATTTCTCCAGTCGAAGATGAGATCTATGCAATAGAAGAAGAAGGGAACTACTCTATCATTTCCCCTACCATCACCAACTTTATAGCATGGGCAAAGAGCGTGAATAGGCAAGTCGCAGAATTAGAAAGTGTAGTGGCAACCCTACGTGTGTAGATACCTCATTTCTGCACCTCCCGCAAACCACCCGGTGATGATTGGGCCGCATGTTTGGTACGCGAAATGATTTGTGACAGTTCGTAAGTTTATCGTCAAGTTATCGCTCAAACACTTGTGTCTACCTCTTAACTAACATCTACGTGCCGATACGGTCGTTTTGGCAGTAATTAGAGTACATTTGGAGTCCGGGTCAAAAAACCGTCTTCATTTTCTAAAACCGAGTCAGAATGTTCTGGAATGTTCCGGATATTTCTATTCCATATTTTGCAATCTTTTGATCTTTGGTAAAGAATTTCCCGTAATATTCAAACAAAATATTAAGGAAAATAAGATTAATCCGTTATTCCATAATCAAAACACGGAAATCTTTCTTCCGCAGGAGGAAACCACTTGGGAAAGGACGCAGCAAGTGCTGCGCCTCTTCCAAGAGACACAGTGCCTGCTGCGCATTTTCCCAAGTCCTTTTATGTGTATTTTTCGTATCTTTTCATATCTTTTCGAGATTCACTTCCAAAGTTTCTCCGAAAAACCCTACTTCCGTCGTGTGATTAGTATAAATAGAGACCTTCGGTCTCACATATTTCTCACGCGAGTGTCCGCCCTTCTCTTCTCCCTTTGCATTCTAGACCACGTTCTTACTTTTTGGCGTCTACGTGCTTGAACATTCGACCACGTAAGCTCGGATCTTTCTGAGTACCAGCCTCGTTTTGCATGACCGACCAATTTGACCAACTCCACAATAATCAACTTTAATCAATCTTATTCGTTTTCCTCTTAGATGGCACTTTCGTCTACATTCGAGTCGAGCATCACTAAACGTTAACTTAGTCAATCTCGTTTCATCAAACATGTAAGTCTGAGGGTGTAAATCCCTATTTTATTTATTGTTCTTTATTTATCGTAATCATAATGTAAGGTTTATGTCGAAAGTATGGTTAAAACCGATTTGTAAAACCTTATTTTAAAACCCTTTTTTACGGATTATCAGAAGACAACCGTCGAGAAAGGACGCAGCAACTGCTGCGCCTCTTCGAAGGGACGCAGCACCTGCTGCGCCTCTTCGTGAGGCTGCCGCAGTTTCTGCCTTCCTTCGTCTTTTGTCAATTCGTTTCTTTTATTTACCTTCGTTTGTTCTTCGATTCTTTGATATAATGATTTAAACATAGTAATTTAACATATTATTCATCATCATTAGTATTGAATTCGTCATTAAATCCCGACTTAAATCCCTTATAACCAATATTTGCGGGTTTTCGTCATTAAAGTCAATCCGGGTTTTAGAGATTCGATTCATTAATATTGAGTCTCTGGAATTCGATCTTTGATATATTTGCATCTGTTATTTATCATATCCATCATTAATTTATCATTAACAACTTGTTTAACCTAATTAATTCATTAATTAACCTTTTAATCCTATAATTAATTCGTATTGTTTAATTCCATCCATGTTCATGCTTTGTCACCCCAATCATATGTAAATAATCTGTTAATCACTTTCATCCGAGTCAATTATTCATAATCGATCATTAAAATCACCAACGAATATTAACAATTTGTAATTCCGGCTTCACACCCAGAACTGAGCCGAGGAACGGACGCAGCAACTGCTGCGCCTCTTCCAAGGGACGCAGCTCTGCTGCGCCTGTTCCTGGTTGATTTCTGTCTCTGAACTCCCGTTTTGCCTTGACCTAGTTTATTAATTACGTATTAATTAACTATTAATCGTATTATCACCCTAATTCCTGTTCGTTAATTTATTTATTTATTCTTTCTCAAATTATCCGTTTTAAATGTATTTTCGACATAAATCAACTTACGTGTAGGGAAAATACACTTACGTGTAGCCAAAAGGGTGAAACTTGAACAAGGTTAGGGAACAGTTTGTACAAGACAATTGTCGGTTTTCATAACTCGGTCTTCCTAGATCGTTTCATTCGGCCTTCTTAGGCCCAACCCAACCCATTCGACCAATCGTCCCGTCTAAACGGTCCTAATTCTTATTTGGGCCTAAGGATGGATAGCGATTGACGTCATCCATACCATGGTACTTACTCTTGTTTATATCAAGGACTTTCACTACTTGAGGAAATGGACTAGGAATCGGCCTTACTCTTGTTTGGTACGAGCCTCTCCACAGACTTCGGGTTTGATTGTTCGGTATGGCAACCCACCCTTTAAACCAAAACCCTTTTAAATGCACTCAGCATCCCGTTATAATGCTTGTATAATGTTTGTACCATATGTGATCATCATTTCTAAACAAAACCATGACGATTTTTGTAAAATCAAAATCCTTCTTTGAAATGTAAAAATTTCGAAACTTAGGCCTAACATTAGCGCAAAACCACTCGAAACTCTGTCCAATTGTCGAGTCAAAATTCGGGCCTCAAAACCCATTTCAAAACCTCACTTCGAGTCCACTCCTACAACTACACTAAAGTTGACTAGGACCAATATTTTCAAACTTTGTCATTTCCTCAAAACTCACTTGAAACAAGTGGCACACTCCCACTTCACAAGTCAAAACGTTCCTTTTCGAGTAAGTGTGCTAGAATGGTCGATCACGTTTTGATTCGTCGTCGATATCTTATCCAGTTTCCAAGATGCCTGAAACAAGCGACGTGAACTTCAACCAACTCCAGAATGGTAATGATCAAATCCTAGCCTCGCTAGCTCGTCTCCAAGTCACTCAAGACCAAGTGTACGATCGCCTTGACACAATCGAAGGCCGAATATATGCCGTGGAAACGAGAATGCCTCCTCGAGAAAGTGAAGTGTCTGATGAATTTGTGAATAACTTCGGGGACGAAAACCCTCCCATGGGTACGACTACAGCTGAGAAACGACTCCAATACTTGGAAGAACAATTGATGTATCTCAAAGGGGATGACATTTATAGGGAAAATAATCGCAAGTATGAAGCCGTAAGTTCCAAGTTGCCAACCAACTTCAACATGACAGATATCCCTAAATTCAAGGGGCATGAAAACCCTTTGAACCATATCCGTGCTTTCAAGGATTACATGTCTATCAAAGGTATTAAACCCGAGATGTTCTTAAGGATCTTTCCTTCATCTCTTGACACCATCCCAAAACAATGGTTCTATTCTCTAGAACATAAGAAGATCGCTACCTGGGATGATGCCGCAATTGAGTTTGCCAAACAATACGCGGATAATGCTGAAATCCAAGTCAACATGCGCACTTTAGAGGTTCTTACCCAAAATTACAAAGAAGGTTTCACCGACTTCCTAAGTAGGTGGAGGAAGACTAGTACTCAACTTGTTGAACGTCCAGACGAAGCTACCCTCGTAGAGAAATTCGCGGACAACCTAAAGCCCATCTATGCAAATCATTTGAGGTATCAAAACATTAAGACCTTCAAAGACTTAACCGTACTAGGGACAAGGATCGAAGATGACATCCGTAAAGGGCTCTTGTCCAAAACGGTAGGTCGTGGATATCAAGGCTCAACAAGTCGTTCTTACGGCTCTACTAGCAAAACTGATGAAGTTAACCTTCTCGAGCCGTCTAAGAAGAGTACCCCACCAAGGAAATTCACAAATCTTGGGGATATATATGCCAATGCTCTAAAAAGGTTGATGAAACTGGGTAAACTTCAATCAATAGGCCCTACACCCGAACCAGAAAAGAAATCCAAGTTCTGGGATGAGAATTCGTACTGCGAATACCATAGAGGCAAGGGACATGTTACAGAGAAATGCTACAAACTGAAAAATGTACTTCAAGATATGATTGAAGACGGTCTCCTACCAATACCGCCTGAAGGTAAGCCTAACAATACTCAGAATCCTCTTGGAGTTCTGATGATTACAAGTGACGAATCTACCTTGGATTGCTCACATCTTATCTCCCCAAAAGAGGAGGTAATCAATGGGATATGGACAAATAGTGAGGAAGATGTCTACCTCCAGGATCTTCCTTTAATCAAAGAAGCAGAACGCATCATGGATGAGATCATTACCACGCTAGACACCGCAACCAACACCAATCAGCAGAAAGGATGGAGAAAGTCGATCAAGTGGACAAACAATCAAGGAAGACTCTTTAAGCTCACCACTGGAGAAGGAGAGATGTTCAAAGGAGAGTCAGAAGACGATGAATTCGAGTCAGAGTCAGAGTCGGAGTCAGAGTCGGAGTCTAGAGAAGTTCCTAGAGAGTCTCCTCCTGTCGTCATTCCCACTCCCCTTATTTCTCCTAGCTTAGTGTCAAGTAGTAACAGTAGTTCGGGAAATGTCCCAATGGCTGTCCCTTTACCGCCACTGACTACAGATCAGATGGCTTCTTTGTTTCAACTTTTCTCAAATTTTAATATGAATAAATCAGGTTCTGCTTACTCTTCGTGTTATCTTGAATGCAATTCTTTTTACGATGATACTGAGGATGACCTAGACCCAGACTCGATCGAAATACCTCCCTACATAGCCAAAGAAATACTACAAGAGGGAGAAGGGGGACCAGTAATAGAAAACAATGAACCCATCAACGTAGGAACTGAACTAGAACCCCAAGAACTTAGGATAGGGATTACCTTGAGCCCTACTGAAAGAGCCAATTTCATAGACCTCCTGCACGTGTTCAAAGATGTTTTTGCTTGGTCCTATAAAGACATGCCAGGGATCGACAGGGACATCGCAGAGCATAGAATCCCAATCAAACCAGGTTTCAAACCCGTGAAATAGAAGCTTCGTCGAATGAGGACAGAATGGGCTCTCAAGATCAAAGAAGAAGTCGATAAACAATTCAAAGCCGGGTTCATCAAAGTTTTCGAGTACTTAGACTGGGTAGCTAACATAGTACCCGTACCAAAAAAGGATGGGAGAATCCGTGTTTGTGTTGACTTTAGAGACTTAAACAAAGCAAGTCCTAAGGATGACTTTCCTCTACCACACATCGACATATTGGTGAATAATACAGCAGATCACGCGTTACTATCCTTCATGGATGGATACGCAGGATATAACCAGATCAAGATGGACATAGAAGATATGCATAAGACCGCCTTCGTCACTCAATGGGGAACCTATTGCTACACAGTTATGCCGTTTGGGTTAATCAACGCCGGAGCTACATACCAACGCACCGCAACTACGCTCTTACATGACATGATGCATAAAGAAGTTGAGGTATACGTAGATGACATGATTTTCAAGTCCAAGGATAGATAGGGGCACATTGCGAACCTTCGCAAATTCTTCTCAAGGCTACGGAAGTACAACATGAGGCTCAATCCTCAGAAATGCGCATTCGGAGTAACATCTGGCAAACTCCTGGGATACGTTGTTAGCCAACGAGGTATAGAAATAGACCCTTCCAAAATCAAAGCTCTAATCGAAATGCCGCAACCTCAAACGGAGAAAGAAGTTAGAGGATTCCTAGGCAAGGTGCAGTACATAAGTCGATTCATATCGAAACTCACCATGATCTGCGAACCTATCTTCAAGAAGTTAAAGAAAACAGATCACACCATGTGGGATGATGACTATCAGAAGGCTTTCGACCGAATCAAGGAGATATTAGCCAAACCACCAGTGCTCATGCCACCTCAACGAGATCAACCTCTTGGTTTATATCTCACGGTAACTAAAACGGCCATGGGCGCCATGCTAGCTCAAACCGTAGGAAAGGAAGAAAGAGCTATCTACTACCTTAGTAAGAAGTTCTTGGAGTACAAGTGTAAATACACGCCACTCGAGAAGACATGCCTCACTCTTGTGTGGGCAACGAAGAAGCTACGCCATTACATGCTTAGCTACTCCGTTAAAATATACTCCAAAATGGATCCTATCAAATACCTCTTCAAGAAGCCCGTTCTCAATGGACGTTTATCGAGATGGACTTTGATGCTCTCAGAGTTCGATCTCAAGTATGTACCTTTGAAAGTTATAAAGGGGCGCACCGTTGCCGAATTCTTCGCAGAAAATCCCATTAATGATACACAAACGATAGACACCTGGTCGTTTCCGGATGAGGATATACTCCAAATGGATGTAGACTCCTGGGACCTTTATTTTGATGGAGCGTCGAATTTAAGAGGATTTGGAATAGGAGTGTTGCTCATTTCTCCTGAAGGCGAGCATACACCAATCTCTGTCAAACTCGACTTTGAGGTGACAAATAACGCTACAGAATACGAGGCTTGTCTCATTGGATTGCAAGCAGCAATAGGTTTAGGCATCAAGAATCTTCGAGTGCATGGGAATTCATCTTTGATCATCAACCAAATTACGGGATCTTGGAAAATCCAAGTGAAGGCTTAACACCTTATCAAGCCAGAATAGACCAAGTAGCCCAATTCTTCGATCAAGTAACCTACCTACACCTACCTCGAGAGGAGAATCCATTTGCAGATGCTCTTGCAAAACTCGCGTGTTTGATTAACATGCCAGACATCATGGAAGAAATGCCTTTATGCATCGAACGACGGTCAGAGCCAGCTTATGTGCACCAAATCACCGATGAAGAGGAAATCACAGAGGAACCTTGGTTCCAAGCGATCCTAAACTTCAAGCTCAATGGCACCTATCCGCCAGAAATGGAAAAAAGGGGACAACGCGCTATCCGCTTACTAGCTTCCCAATACATTCTCATGCAAGGAAAATTATACAAAAGAACACCTCTTGGTGTAATCCTACGCTGTCTTGATCATTCACAGGCGCGGAAAGTGATGGAAGAAGTCCATGATGGAGAATGTGGCCCTCACATGAGTAGATCCATGATGGCAAAGAAAATCACACGTTTGGGGTATTATTGGACCACGATGGAATCCGATTGCATCAAATATGTAAGACATTGCCATAATTGCCAAATCTTCGGAAATGTGCAACATGTCCCTCTTTCATTGCTCTACACAATGACATCTCCTTGGCCATTTTCTGCTTGGGGAATTGACATCATCGGCAAGATCACTCCAGCCAGAACAGGAGGTCACTGTTTCATCCTAGTAGCAATCGATTACTTCACCAAGTGGGTAGAGGCGGCTTCCTACACCAGTCTTACAGCCAAGAACGTGGCAAAGTTCATACAAACCAATACCATCTGTCGATATGGTTGCCCACATGAGATCATCAGTGACAATGGATCACATTTCCAAGCTGAGACTGAGTAATTGCTAGCCAAGTACAAAATTAAACATCATCACTCCTCGCCATATAGACCACAAACCAATGGCGCAGACAAAGCAAGAAACAAAAACGTTGTCACGATTCTCAAGAAAATGATTGACAACTATAGAGATTGGCCAAGCAAGATACCCTTTGCTTTATGGGGCTACCGTACATCTGTTAGGACACCCACTAGGGCCACCCCTTTCTATTTGACCTACGGCATGGAAGCTGTACAACCAATCGAGCTAGAAGTACCATCCTTGCGTATCTTACTCGAAAGTCAAATCCCAGAAGCTGAGTGGAAGAGAGATAGATATGAAGAACTCATCCTCCTGGATGAACGAAGGTTGCATGCATTACATAATGTGCAAACATACCAAGCACGTATCAAACGAGCCTTCAACAAAAGAGTTAAGCCAAGGAATATAAAAGAAGGAGACTTGGTCCTCAAATCAATTAGAGCTCTTTTACCTGTCGATCCAGGAGGAAAATTCAAACCCAATGGGGCCGGGCCATTTCTAGTCAAGTCCATACTTCATGGGGGTGCGGTTAGAATTACAGACCTAGATGGGAACGAATTTGCCAACCCGACAAACCTCGACCAACTGAAACGTTACTATGCCTAAAAAAAAAATGCGCCTCCCGTAACCTCACGTGTCGCTCTTGCGGCACGAAATAAACGGCTCCTGGCCAAGTTGAATTTAGCTAATGTCATCTTGCTCTTGCATTTTGACGATTTGTAATCCTCATGTCATCAAACAAACTAAATTGCACTTTAGGAGTAAGTAAAAAGCTCATGCTTATTTTCTAAGTTCATTACAAGCTCTTGCTTAGAACAATTATTCTTTTACATTTACTTGAACTACGCGTAAGGGTTTGATTTCATTTTTTTTAAATGAATACGTAGGCAATCCTTTACGGGATACAACCCATTTAATTATTTTAAATGTAAATAGAAGGACATTTGCAATTGCATTTGAAATTCGACAAGAATAATGATAGAAAATCACGATGGTTTCATAACCACTTAACCTTTTTTATTTAATTTCTAATAATAATAATAATAGTACGTTACATAATAAAAATAATGCTAAAAAAAAATAGGCTAGGATTCTAAAAACCCCAACTTCTTCTTACAATAATAATAATAAAAAATAATAATAAAGACTTAGGCTATTCTTCCATTTTCCCTTTGCCTTTGTCATTTTTATCATATTTCTTGTCCCGACCTCGAGCCGGACGCTCTTGCGCGACTTCAGACCTAATCACCAACGGTCTCTCTCGTGGTCTTGCTTTGTCATTCTTGTCAACCACCATCTCGACGGCAGGAGAAGTCTTCGGTTTCTTCGAAGGATGAACAACTCGGAATCCGGCTTCTTCCTCTCCCTCAGTCAGATGCTTCTCTTTCTCCTTTTCCACCTCGCGAACCTTGTAGTCAACAGGCTCGCGCTTCCTCAATCTCTCGCGCTCCTCCGGAGTAGCAGCTTTCCTCCACCGCAGATAGGAATCTGACACCCATAGAGCACTAACAGAAGAATTCAAGAACCATATGTTCCTTTGAGCCCATTTGATGGCCCATTCTCTTCGACTCTCAGTAGTAAGCGCCGCGGCAGTCTGCGGGATCGTGTCAAGCTTCGGAATCATCTGCTTCAATCCGACCTGTCTCATCAACCTCTCCGGGAAGATGCATATCATAAACTCCAAGCCGGGAATGCGAACAGATCGGGTAGGATCCAAGGAAGATACTCCAGTGACAGATTTGAGATGCCACCATGGTACGATCCATCTAATTAAGGGGCCATCTTCACTCTTCAGTTTGTTTTCCCAACAGTTGCAGACTCGAGTGAAGTCCACCATGTAGAGCCCGGTCCTCATTGCAATTGAGCGAGCATGATAAGCAGGAACATTAACTGGGGGCTCGATCAACCAACGACGCTCCATAAACCAGATCTAACAAAAGCGGGTATTAGAAACACAAAAAGAAGAAAAAAAAAAAAAAAAAAAAAACAAAAAATTCTTTTACCTGCAAAATAATGGGACTCCCCAGATAAGGAAGGTCACGATTGACTTTCCTGTTATCTAAACCCAATAGGATCTCTCCTAAACACAGGCAAGCTGGGCTCACACGCAGCTCCATTTGCTCAATCAAGCTCAAATAACGAGGGTCGCCTCTCAAATCCCCATCAACATGCCCTTGAAGGACATATACATGTAGTAGGCAAAACCCGAATGCCCTTCGCCTCGCAACATAAGAGATAGTGGGATCTGCCCTATTGATGAATCGATCAATGAAGTCCAACATTCGCACTCCTTTAGAGGTCATAAGACGGTCAACATCAGCTCTTGCCAACCCAAGCAAATCTCTGAACTTGTTCTTATATCCTTGAGAAGTAAAAGGAATAGCAGACAAATGTTCCGGGTCCCAACCACCAATCGCAGCAATTTCTTCGGGAAATGGGCAAATGTCGCCTCCAGGGAAGGCAAATACGTGATAATTCAGGTCCCAATAATCAAGACAAGCATCTAGGTGTGCTTAAGAAAAACAGGAAAGCTTTGGGTTATTCCTTGGACGATATCAAGGGGATTAGTCCCGATATTTGTACGCACATGATAGAGCTGGAGGAAGATCACAAACCTTGCAGACAGGGTCAGCGCCGACTGAATCAGATGATGCAAGATGTTGTAATGGCTGAGGTAATGAAGTTGCTCGACGCAGGTATTATCTATTCTGTTGGTCATTCTAAATGGGTGAGTCCAGTGCAGGTGGTCCCTAAGAAAGGAGGGACTACCGTGGTTAGGAATGACAAAAATGAGTTAATACCCACTAGAGTAGTGACTGGTTGGCGGATGTGTATAGATTACAGACAGCTGAACGCCGCCACCAAGAAAGATCACTTTCCCCTTCCCTTTATTGATCAGATGGTAGAAAGGCTAGCTTCTCATAAGTTTTTCTGCTATTTAGACGGGTATTCAGGGTTCTTTCAGATCCCTATTCACCCAGATGATCAAGCTAAGACTACTTTTACTTATCCTCAGGGCGTGTTTGCTTATCGCAGGATGCCTTTTGGTTTATGTAATGCCCCTGCCACCTTCCAGAGGTGCATGATGGGGATATTTTCAGAGTATATTGAGTCTATTATGGAAGTTTTCATGGACGATTTTAGTGTTTATGGAAGTGATTTTTCTAACTACCTGTCTAACCTTGATAAAGTGTTGCAACGCTGCATTGAGGTTAATCTCGTGCTTAACTGGGAGAAGTGCCATTTCATGGTCAACGAGAGAGTTGTCTTGGGGCACTTGGTTTCTGATAGGGGAATAGAAGTTGATAAAGCAAAAGTGGAAGTGATTCAGCAATTACCTCCTCCTGTTAATGTTAAAGGAGTGAGAAGTTTCCTTGGTCACGCCATCTTTTATCTCCGGTTTATCAAGGATTTCTCAAAAATTGCTAAACCACTTACACAGCTGCTACTTAAGGATGCCCCTTTTGTGTTTCCTGACGAGTGACTTTTTGCTTTTAACAGGTTAAAGCATGCTTTGGTATCTGCGCCGATCATACAACCTCCTGACTGGGATTTGCCGTTCGAGATAATGTGTGATGCCAGTGACTATGCATTAGGAGCGGTGCTAGGCCAAAGGAAAGACAAAGCTTTAAATGCAATCTACTATGCAAGCCGAACTCTGGATGAGGCTCAAGTGAAGTACACCACCACTGAAAAAAGCTGCTAGCTGTAGTTTATGCCTTAGAGAAATTTTGTTCTTATTTGATTGGGTCAGAAGTTACTGTTTTTACTGACCATGCAGCTCTGAGGCATTTCCTTGCTAAGAAGGAGGGTAAACCACGGCTATTGAGATGGATACTCCTTCTTCAGGAGTTTGATTTGCAGATAAAAGATAAGAAAGGAGCTGAGAACATTGTAGCTGATCATCTGTCGCGACTGTCGCGACAAGAGGGGGAAGATTCTTTACCTATTGATGAGTCTTTTCCTGATGATTCTTTATTTGCTGTATTATCTTCTATTGTTAACCAAGAACCTTGGTATGCAGATATAGCTAATTAAGTTGTCAGTGGCAAGCTTTCGCCTGACCTTTCCCATCAGCAGAGGAAGCATTTTCTGTATAATGCTAAGCAGTATTTTTGGGATGATCCTTATTTGTTTAAGGAAAGTGCAGATGGTCTCTACAGACGGTGTATTCCGCAGTGGGAGACCAAAGTAGTCCTGGAAGGCTATTACTCCTTTCCCTATGGTGGTCACCACGGTCCATCGGGCACTGTGGCTAAGGTACTTCAGTCTGGTTTTTACTGGCCTTCTTTGTTTGCTGATGCTAAGGCTTTTGTTTCAGCTTGTGATGCCTGCCAACGATCAGGGAACATTTCAAAGAGACATGAGATGCCACAAAATGGTATCTTAGAGGTCGAGGTTTTCGATGTCTGGGGCATTGATTTCCAAGGACCGTTCCCATCTAGTAAAGGTAACAAGTACATTTTAGTAGCTGTTGATTATGTGTCGAAGTGGGTTGAGGCAATTGCCTCACCCTATTGTGATGCTAAGACCGTGATTAAGATGTTCAAAAAGGTCATATTTCCCCGATTTGGTGTCCCTAGGGTCGTCATTAGTGATGGGGGAATGCACTTTAAAGAAAAGAAACTAACTTCCATTCTGTCTAAGGTTGGTGTTCAACATCGACGTGGTTTGGGGTATCATCCCCAAACTAGTGGTCAGATTGAGGTCTCTAATCGCGAGATTAAAGAGATCTTGTCTAAGGTAGTTTCTAAATCACGGAAGGACTGAAGTCTTAAATTAGAAGACACGTTATGGGCTTACAGAACTGCCTTTAAGACACCGATCGGTGCATCACCTTATCGGTTAGTTTATGGGAAATAATGTCATTTACCTGTTGAATTGGAATGTAAGGCTTGGTGGGCAATCCGTGAGCTTAACTTTGATCCTAAGTTGTGTGGTCAGAATCGTCTTTTGCAGCTAGATGAATTAGAAGAATTTAGGCTTAATGCCTATGATAGCTCGCGCATTTACAAGGAAAAGACGAAGAGATGGCATGACAAAAGAATTCTACCTCGGGAATTTCATGTCGGGCAGAAGGTGTTGTTGTTTAATGCCCGACTGCGATTATTTCCTGGCAAGCTGAAGTCCAGGTGGAGTGGTCCTTATACGGTGACAGCTGTTACTAAATTTGGATCCGTCGAGCTCGAAAGTCCCGAAGGAAATAGGTTCAAGGTGAATGGGCAATATGTGGAGCATTATCACGAAGCAAATGAAGCAGACAATCGTGTTGAATTCTTGTACTTCGACGAGCTTGACGCGCCAGTTAATTGATGCCAGAAAGGTCGTGCGGGACCTCATAAACCTGCGCTTTCCGGGAGGCAACCCGGACTGTTTTATTGTATTTTTATTGAACTATTTCTTTGCCTTTAGCTTTTTGTTGAAATTTAAACGCTGAACTATGCTTTCTCTACATTCCCTATGCTTCTTATACGTGTTTTGCAGGTGCAGTTACTCGATCGAGGGGTTTTTCAACTCGATCGAGCACTTTTGCCAAGAGTTTCACTCGATCGATTAACATTTCTACTCGATCGACAAGCTGCAATATCACGTTCACTCGATCGAGTAATTTATTTACTCGATCGAGTATTATTGACACCAAATCACTCGATCGATCCATTCTAAGTTGCTCGATCGAGCTGTTTCGTCTTCCAGCTGCTAGTTTTCGTATGTTGAGCTGCTGTGTGACTACCTATGACCTCCCATGTTCATGGTCGGTTTGGGGAGGTCCCTCTTCAAGACGTGTTGTAAGTATTCCGACTCCAGTTATCCTTTTCTCCTTAGTTTGCAATTCTTTCCCTATTTTTGGTACAATGAGGGCATTGTACGGTTTGGTTTGGGGAGGTATGCATCCATATCTGTGTCTGCATGTTTTCTTGCATTTCCGTTTGCACGTTTATTTATTATCGCATGCATTGTCGTTTTTAAATTCAAAAAATAACATAAAATTCAAAAATTTTCACGTTTAATTTGAGTCGGAACGTTTGAACTTTGACGCTACATTGAATCCTTACCTCTGCCTTGCATGTTCTTGACATTTAGTTGGTATGATAATGTGCATAATCTACGAGTTTTTGTCTCTCTCTTATCTGAACGAATAGACTTGACTCACATATTGGCAAGCTACTATACATTCTAAGGTTAGAGCTTTATAAACTGGTGACATCCATGACCGGTTTCATTTAGGATGTGAGTAGTACTCTCTGTAAGGCATGTAACATCAATTTGCATAAGCATGAGTCTAGTCTTCTTAATACCTGTATGCATTCGGTCTGTGGATGGTGACACATGTTAGGAGAGGCAGTTCCCTTTATTTCATCCTACCCATGAGCCTCACATAGCCAAATTGCCTTTTTGTCCTATTAGCTACATTCTATATTTTGCCTACCCTAGCCAAGCTAGTGATGAGTAGCTGTTTGGAATGCTTTACTGCAGTTCGGTTATATATCTGATTTCAAAAGCTGGTGGAAGAATCGAAGGGAATGAAAAGAAAGAAAATGTTGTGGAAAAAATGAATGAAAATGAAAAAAAAAATTGAAAAAGAAAGAATGAAAAGCAAGAAAGAAAAAAATCATATGCGAAAGATGAAAAATTGTATAGATGATTTTCACTCCCATGTCTTATTTATATTTTATGGGGAGTTGATAAGTTTAAGGTGTTTTGTGAGTTGAGTGCATTGAATTTTCACCGTTCTGTATTATCATATTGAATACGAATTTGGGATGCAGTTTCATAATTTGGATCCGTGTTGCTAGTTTGGCTACTAACTCCACAATTCCAAATTCATATTAGCCCCTTCTTGCCCATTACCTCACTTACCCAAATGTAAGTCCTCGGCATGTGTCTTGGTCATCAGTTTGGTTGGAATGCATATGTACGGTTGTAGAGACTTTATTCATGTTAACTGCATACATGTTCTTATAGGTCGAGTTAGGTGAGTGTCTTTACTTCTTTCTATCTTTCACTTATATACTCACCCTGTGTCTAAATTTGAGTGATGAGCGACCCGTGAGAGTCCGATATCTCTGAGTCTTGCAAGGTCGACGGTTCAGTAAAGTTTTAGACATTGATTTAATTCGTTTGCACTTATCATTTGCCACTTTGTTAGTTGTTGCATTAAACTGGTTTTGGCGGATGATTTGTAGCTGATGCGTTGGTCCCGTTCCACTGTTTATTCTTAGTTGCATTCATAGTTTGCTTGGGGACAAGCAAAGGTTTGGTTTGGGGAGATTTGATGCGTGTATTTTATATAAGGTTTTCATCTCATTTTTACACGCATTTCTGTACTATTTCATGTAGCATCTAGCTACAAATACCCCCGAATAGTCTACTTTGGTTTGTCTTGTGCAAATTGCAGGTACGGACCGAAAAGAAGATAAATCGAGCCTAAACTCGTCCCATTTGCATACATTTATGGAGAACAAGGAATCGGAGCTTGGAATCTATCACTTTGAAGACGCGGGAGCTGATTTCGGAAGGTGTCATAGTGCCTAGCGTGCCAAAATAGCTTGATCGACCATCATTCTAGTCGATCGAATGCTTTATATCATGAAGATCACACGATCGAGCATAAATATTACTCGATCGAGAAGGCATTATAAGGAGTTACTCGATCGAGTGGTTTATTTCCACTCGATCGAAGGGTTTTCTGCATAGTTACTCGATCGAGCGATTTTATACCACTTGATCGAGTGGTTTGTCCCTGTAATTATGATTTTCCGCCTATTTTCGTATGGGCTTTTGTAATTAGGTTTGGATTACGTTTAGGAAGAGAATTTCGTGTGATATATCACACAGTAGACTGCGTAACTCTTCCTTACCTCTTTTTTACTCACTTCATCTTACTCACTGCTTCCCTTTCCTTTACTCTTTTCTACTCTAGAACTTGGATTCGGATTTGTAATCGGTACTATTCTTCCTTTTAATTCTTTATCATAATCTTTATTTATCTTATTGCTATTATTTTCTCTCTTCTCTTATTTTGCAATTGCCTTACTCGGATTTCTCTTGTTTATTAATACCATGTTTAATTCGTATTATCTATGCATTGTTATTGTTGATTCAATGATGGTACGTAGCTAATTCCCCTTTGCTAAGACTAGGGAATCCATGATTATGAAGGGATAGTAATTGAATTATTAGGTTAATGCTTGTGTAGTCTTTGTTGTTAATCGCTTCTATTAATTATTTCTGTCTAATTGAGTCGATGCAATTAGGCATTTTATCGTAGTAAACCTTGACCTGGACCGGAAGGTTGGAAAGGGCGAGACTCGTAGCGAACATTAGGGCACTGTAGTGAGGGCGGAAGCTAAACTATTTGTGCTTTAGGGCGAATTGAGACCGGAAGGTGATATTCATTGCCTCATAGACTATATTTGCATTGACCTGAGACCTAGATTGCTTGACTGAATGATCATGGTGAACCGACTGTCTTAGCTGCTTCTTCCTTATTTGTTTAATCTTTATTCTCTTGCCCTTTTTCTCTTTAGTTTAGAACAACCAAATCAAAACCCCCAAATTGGTTACCGTGACGAACTTAGTTAAAGCTAACATTTTCCCATCTCCCTGTGGAGATCGACTCGACTTCCATAGCTATATTAGTTAGAGCCAGTTGGTTATTTTTGATAGGTATACGACTGCCCTGTCACTTCCGTTCCTCAGAAAAACACTTGCTCTCAAAATAGGATTCAACATCATATAACCAAGACACAAATGTTCTACTGTTTTCACCACTAAACAAAGAAAGTGTAAAGGCTTTACCTATGCCTCTAAGGGCAGGAGAGGACTTAGAACACATATGGAGCAGGTGATGTTCCCCTTGGCACAAATCACCTTGGCACAAATTAGGTGGTTTTGGTTGCCTTGGAACTCCATGATTGCTGGTTGCTGTCCTTGTATGCACATCACCTTCATGTCCTTTTGTCAAGGCTTGTAACTTCTTCATAGCTGCTGCCATGGACTTGGTAAGAGGGCCATGTTCATGAGCCTTCATCTTAGGACATGGAACATAAGGGATAACACCCTTGCCAACTGATTTGCCCATAAAAATCAGAATACAAAAACTTCAGAAAACAGAATTTTTTTAGAGGACTAACCCAAGACTAACACAAAAGTGGAATTGTGTTATAACCTTGGCTCTGATTACCAATTTGCAGTGTCATGGTGGGGGTTTCTTATATTTTGGAAGACTCAAAGATTAAACAAACTAGCCTAAGGGGTTGACCAGAATCAGAGTAACAACACCTTCAAACAAAAGGAATTTTTGTGACAAACACTGTAATTTGAGACTATTTTTGTGGGATAATTTTCTCAAATAAGATGCAACAAAGAAAAGGGTTATAATTATCAAACTCATAACCACATCAAGCACAGGAGATTAGTTTAACAATTTGGGAATCTAAACTTGATATAACCACAGTAAGCAGAGGTTATGATAAATTCAGACAACAATGTGACTCAAACAAACCACAGCAAGCACAGGATTGTCTAAGACACACTACCAGGTACTTAATCAGTATCTAAGCAAGCACAAGAAACTATTAAGCCTGACTTACAACTAAGACTCATCAAAGTTAATAAGATTTGAATTGTTGAGAGAAATCTCAAAGTTTTTCATTCATCAAAATCTGCCTTTTACAATGCATAAGAGGCTTCTTATATAGAGCTCCATATCTAATCTCTAACCTTGAATTAAAGTACATATAAGGGCTTAAAGGCCTCACAAAAGTAGCGGTAAAAAATGATCAGAAAGTCTTCTAATAAGAACAAGAGAACTGATGCACAAAAAATAGACTATGGACATATTCAGAAAAGTAATAAAGTGCTTTTGTTGTTTTCCTGAATTGGCAAAAAATCTCATGCTTCTTGAGGCTTGTATCTGATTTCCTTGAGGCACAAGGTCCTCAAAGAGCCTAGAAGTCATCCCTTGTCGTGGCTTGGGGCAGGTGCCACTCTAAAGCAAAATAGAGAAACAACAATACAAAAATAGGACCATTAGAGGTCACTGTCAAAGTTCAAACCTTGTTGGTTGCATTTCTCAAGCCAAAAGTTTTCTTAATCTTGAACCAAGCTTTGTCATTTCTCATTCCAGGACATTAGAGTTATTTTAGGATCACATGACATCTTGGACGTGCTTTTTAAGGCATTTGAAAAGACATAAGTGACCTTGCTGTAAACAGATGCCAAAACAGACTACTTCATCCACATTCTGAAATCAGACCCATCTTGCAGATAGCATAACTTGCTGTCCAGGATGAACTAGGGTGCCTCCCTTAAAGCTAAAAGAGTTAGCTTCCTCCTCCAATTGGAATCAGTCAAATATCATGTCTGGATCTTCATTTATAGGCCTTTGAGTGAGTTCAGGTCAGGACTGAACTGTACAACAGCTTTCACATATCTGCCTTGTATTTAAAAAATCATATCTCTTGCCTCAAGATGAAATGAAATGCCTTACAGGTGCCAAATGAAAGATAAAGGAGTTAGCTTTCATGTCCAGAAAGAATCACCTAAAATTATGGCCTGGAACTTGAGATATAGATTTGTGAGTAAGAACATGTCAGGAATGACTGTTCAGCAGTTTTCCTATGCAGCATCAGAAACTTTGAAAAATCATATCTTGCAACTAAGGTTGGATAAAAGTACCCATGATAGCTCAAATGAAAGCTAAGGGAGTTAGATTTCACCTCCAAAAAGAATCAACCAAAAATAACTAGTAGATTTTTAGTTATTAAAGTTTGAACACTGACAGGTCATTTCAGAAAACTGAATTGCATTCCTGCGTGACAGTCTTTGAAGCTTGATTGTGAAAAATCTGCTAAATGAATATTGCTGATTCCAAAGCCATTGGAATTAGACTTCTTCACGATTTTATACATATAAAGAACACGAGTTTTAAGCAAGTAAAACTCAAGATATGAATATCTGAAGTTAGACCTGAAATTCTGAGACTGTTGTGAGCATTTCAGGTTTCCTAAGCTTCATTTTGATTAAAAAAATGCATCCAACTTTGTCATTGCCTTGCACAAATTCACGGAATGTTTTATTGGCTTGAAAAATGAAGGACCGTCATCCCTAGCTCCTGCTGAAGATACCCGTCACAAGCTTGCGACGGGTCAAATATATACCATATTGTAGGTAAGTGGTACCGGATCCATCAAACAAATTGAGGAGATTAGGCGGCGTGCATTGTTTATTGTGTTGTATAATTGCATTATTCTAATCCTTAAATTGTGATTGCTCCATTTATTTATCAACTTTCCATTTTCATCAATTTCTCTCCATAATTTCTCAACCTTTGTTCATCAGCTAATTTTCATATCCATTATTTGCTACTTTTCCTCAATCAAAGTTCATCATCCGCCCTAATTCCTCTCTTTAACTTACTTTTCTTCCAAAAATACAAATAACCTTCAATAACTTCCATTTGATCTTCAACTAATCATCATCTTCATCTTTTTTTCAGTCAAAAATCGACATTCCGATGGCAAGGAAGACGATGGATACTTTACCCCACCCAAAAGCAGTTAATGTATTATACAAATGGTTGTATATACAACTTATTCAACGTAGATGAGCTTTGTTATATAGTTATCGAGCTCTACTAACAAAATTATCGAGCTATGATACAAAGTTATTGAGTTTAACAGAATAATTAATAAGCTCAATAACTTCGTAAAATAGCTCAATAACTTGTAAAATATGTAACATTTAGGAATAAGAAAGGACACGAGAACATAAAAGAACACGTAAGGTAAAGAACTATGCGTGAGCACCAGCGAGAGAGAGACAAGCGAATGTGTGAGGAAAAGTTTTGGGAGTGAGGCATGACACAAATGAGACATAAGAACAAGTGAAGGATATATGAGGGTGAGGCAAACTTCGAGGATGGAGTTCATTTTTAAGGAGGGAAGATTGTAATACCCGGCCGTTGTGGGACCCGTACTTAGACCTTGGGATGCGTGAGAGAAGGTTTAGACCGATAAGAGAGCACTCGGAAGGGAAGGATAGCCTTACACTAGACCTGAGCCTAGACCGAATGGTGTTGCAGCGGATCAAATAGGTATACTCGGTCGAGTGAAGGGTACACTCGACCGAGTGAGTCCACTCGACCGAGTGGATGTTGGAATAAGTTTCCTCCAACAATAATGCGATCACAATTGTCGATCATATTGATCACATATTTAAATCTCATAACAAGAATACGAAAGGGATGATACATTACATATATAGTCAACTGGTCCACACATATCGGTAATGATTGGCTGGCTAGAGTTTGACATTACTGTCGTGCGACGGTGGTGATCAGTTGATCCCTTGAGGTCACACCTAAAGAACGATTCCCTTAATTGAAAAAGTTAATTAATTGTATGTCGATACAGATTAATTAATTCCTTGAAATTGAACAAATTATTATCATAAGAGAGAAAATGACATCTTATTATAATGTGATTAAATAAGATTTTATTTAGTAAATTAAGAAGTTATATTACTAAAATTAATCGGTGTTTGCGAAACACGCGAGATGAGAATGATAAGTTAGTTATAATTAAAAGATGTTGTGAATTATACTAACTAGTATTTAAATGACCATTTTATGAGAAAGTAATTTTGAATTACTAGTCAATTTGTTAAATGTGATTTATTTAATTTGTAAATGATATTTAATTTGTTAAATATGCATTTTAAATTAAAACATGACATAAGACATGTCACATGTCACATGACATACAATTGTACAATTGACAAAAATAAAATGGACTCCATATTACACATGTTAACCGAAATATTGTTGGGCAAATTTTAGAAGTTTTGTCTTATTCATTTGTCTATGACACTTGATAGTGACTTGACTATGACAAAGCCTTACACAAAAATTAGTCTTGTGAAGACAAAAAGGAAAAAGAAAAGGTCCTAAAGACCTCCCCACCCACCGGTTTTGTGATGCCATAATTGAGAGATTTTTTCTCAATTATTCATTCTCTTATATTTTATGAAAACCACTACATTCTCTCTCTTGTTCTTCATAAAAATCATTTTTATGAATCTAATTTGTACATATCAATCACTAATAATACTACTAGTAGTATATGAGTATTAGTAATCGATTTTAAGGTAAACCACATTACAAATATCTAGTACATATTATTTTGTGGGATTTTGGGATAGTCTTGGGTGCTACTTATTGGAGGGCTTCTATTTTGAAGTCATGGATGCCCATCCTAATGTATTTTCTAGCTCAAGAACAAATGAAGGTAGGAGACCTTCATTTGTGCCCATTTGGCCGAATTATTGATGGTGAGAAATCGATTTTTCCATCTCCCTTTTATTATGTTTGCATGCATAAGATCTAGATTTAATTTTATGACTAAATTAAAATATCACATATATGAATATGTTATATAATGAGATTAATATTTATAACAAGCGGTATCAGAGCCTTAGGTTGTTTGCATGCAAATCGGTTTATAGTTTTTCCGAGTTATATGATTAACATACAAAACTAATTAATTTGGTTTTATGAAGATAAACCTAAAAATAACCTTGCATGTTAAAAGTTTCTGGTCCTAAGTGATTTTTAGGACATTTTGGTTTATTTATGGATTTTATTGTTCATTTTATATAATATTGGCATTAAAATGTGATTTTTATGATAAAAATGTCATGTTTGGACAAAAACTAGCTAAACTTCGATTTTTTAAGTGGTTTTTGGATATGTTTTCACATATATTATCTACTGATGGCCTGTAAATTTCATGATAAAATGAGTTGTTTTGCTCGAAATATGGATTTTTCAAGTTAAAATTGAATTTAAATGGGTAAATAGATTAATATGAGTTATATTTCGAATCTGGTCATGGAAATTTAGTATGTTGTCACATGCAATGTTACAAGATGTGTGTAAAATATTTGGCTATAATGAAGTCTTTATGCATGATTTATGAATTTTTGATGAAAAATCACATAAATAGTGACTATAATTAGTAATAATGCTAAAACATACTTCATGACTAAAGGAAAAACGTCACATGTTGCATTTTATCATATATTTCAGATCTAAAAGTGAAAAGTTGATGAATATAATTTTTCTCATATTTTTATGGTCATAATTGTTAAAACCGATAAATCGCAACATTGTTTTTCTCGATAAATTTTCGAAATTTTTAACCTAAGTTTTGAACATGATGAGTGTCATGGTATTTTTTCAGAATGTTCATGAGTTTAAATTTCATATTTCGAAATTATTTGAAATTTTTATAATTAAATTGAAGTTTATAGCATAATTTTATGTTTTTGAGTCCATTTATGAACAATATTAAGAAATCAAGTTTAATTATTGTCATATGTTAGTGGAGACTAATTTTGAGTCCTAAGATGGTTAGGGTAATTAACTTGTACATAAATATGAATTTATGCAATTATTGTGATTTTAATAAGTTAAATCACGCAAATCCGTAAAAACCGATTAATATACGATATTGGCTCTTAAAAGGCGATTTAGCATAAAATTGAGCATGTTTATACATATTATAATGCTGCATTTTATATATGATTGTCATATTTTAATTTTATGTAATTTTTGAATTATGTAATTTTACTTAGTATGGCCTTAGTTTTAATTGATATTACCCGAAATGTATGGGAATATCGATTCGGTTGTAATTTATTGTGATCTCGTATCACCGTTTTGTAATTTAATAGATTTATTTTTATTTTAATTACAAATGTATAATAGGAAATTATGTAATTTATTATGTAATTTATTTATTCCGGAGTTCCTTGAAGACGGTGCCACTCGAGAAGGCGATTCATCAAAGAATGTTGCCTTGAAATGCGTGCCAAGACCGAAGTTCAAGGGACCAAAGGAGTTGGTTTCCGAATTTGTAATAGTTTATTAGATTTACTATTTTAGGAAGGCCATACTAGGATTTTATTTTTATGCTTTGCATTTTATTTATATGTTGCATGCATCGCTAAATCGCCATAACTAAAACATGCATTATCATTTTAATCGAGTTTATCGACCGTGTCAATTACAATTATTGTAGTTCACCGCTTTAGTTCACTTAAAACGTGATAGATAATAAATTGACATGACCTCTCGCTAAAATAAACAATTGAGACTTAGTCTTACCAAAAAGTAGAAACCATGAAAACCTATTTCTTGAGGGAGTGCGCTCGGCCACACCGGGGTACAAACCTTGTTACGTAGGGGAAGTGGGTGATAAATGTCTATCCACCGAATTCATGTTGATAAGGGATGAATCGTGTAGATACCCGTATCCGTCGATATTGGAATTTATAGAGAACCCGACAAACACCCGATGATGATAGGACACATGTATTCTTTAGTTGTCATTGTCATTATTTGGGCTCGTTTTACGATGTAGAATGAGCGTTGTCGACGGAGTATTTTATTAATTTAAATGATATTTAAATTAAAGCTTTTTTAAGGTAAGTTCATTTTATTTTATTTTGAATTTATTTTCTCAAGTTTATTTTATTGAAAATAAAATAAATAATTAATTTGAAAAATCATTTTATGAGTGTATTTGATTTGAAAAATCATTAATTTTAATGTGTTAATTTGATGTGAAAAATCGAATTTGAAAATCGAAAACTCGTTTCAAACACGCGTTTTGGAGCTCGATTACAGCTCGGTTTTTGAGCCCGTTTTCTTTACGAGTTGGCACGAATCTCGAGTACACTAACCAACCTAAGCCTCTACCCATCCAACCCCAGTTCGAACCCCATAACCACGGCCCAAATCCCGTCCTAAACACTCCCCAACAGCCCGCATAAAACACGAGCAGCCCCCCCTGTTTTGCGTGCTAAATCCCGAGCCCAAAACCCGCTCCAAATACCACCAAAACCCGTGCCCATTAACCCTAACCCATACCCTAGTATCCTACCCATATTAACTTAGCTTAACCACCAAGAAAACCCCTCACAAAACCTCTCAAACCCTCACAAAAGCTGCTGGACAGCAGCTATGTGTAAACCGAGCCCGTCTGCCTCTCCCCTCTAAAACCCTACCTTAACTCCTTATAAATACCCCCCCTTCACCATACATTCATTCCTCTAAGTTCTCCATACATACTACCTTCACTTACAAGCTTTAAACTCCAGAAACAAACCCTAATTGCCTCCCAAAAACCCTCGACAAAACCGACTTACAAACTGAAAATCAGTTTGTGTGTCCTCTTTGAAACCGTTCGTTCAACCATCAAACCTCCATTAAAATTCGAGTTTCTTGTTCCAAATTAACCATACAACATCCATCCACACATTAGACAAAGATTTACCAGCCAAATTGCCCTTGAGAGTACACGAATTCCCTCGAAAAACAGAGTGTTATACACTCTGTTTTCGCGGCTTTTCCTGTCTGTCCAGTTCTGTTTGTGCTCCTTTTTTCATGCCCAATAACTCAAAACGAGCAGGGATTGTTTTAAGATCTCTGTTCTCCTCTCTTTCTAGTTTTCAAAACATCTTTTAAATAGAATTTTCACCGTGAAACGAGAGAGAAATCGCAGTTTGAAAGTTGCTGTCCAGATTTACAAAAAACGTGTTGTTTGCTTTGTTTCTTCGTCGACGACGGCCTCTCGAGATAAAATCTACCATCGATTACGACCCAAGACGGTGTCAACGATACATGTAGGTTGAGGGTGCATCAAATCCTCCTCTTTCTCCCTTTTATTTCGTTTTTTATGTTTGTTTTCTTATAGTTCATTTTTATTTGTTTATCGTTTTTGTTTATCGATTGTTATCATTAACTACGAAACTAGTTTAGTCCGAGTATGAGTTAAAGTACCACCATGAACACCCGCGTTGACTTGAGATGGGAAAGAAATCCGCTACATCAGTCGGTCGTAACCCCCGTCTCATTTACATATCCTCGTGTTCAAGGTAGGGCATTAATAAAACGAATTCTAACTTCGCTCTTCGCTTTTGACCCCTCTTTTGTTTCGTGTAATTCGACCCACCCTAGGACCCGTCACATGTTAGTATGACCTCTGATTGTTAACATATAACTCGTTTAGATGACATTAGATCAATTTAATGACCTAATTAGACACGTTAGGGTACATCGACATAGCTTTAAAAATCAACTGACGATTCTGTAACTTAATTGAACGCATCTCTCTCTTTCACCTAATTTCTCGTTAGTATAAGAGTGCGTGATTAGCACCTTCTTATTAACACTCGATGAGTTAAATTAATTAGCAAACTTGACCTAATTTGACCCCTTTAGGCCGTGTAGAATGCGCGTTTGCAAGGTATCTTCTCAAATCGATCAACGTCGTTTCTAACTTGTTTTCTAGCCCGCTTTCGAACTTGTTTCGCAATCAATTGATCTAACTAATGAACCTGACCTAGGACCTAGGGTTGGACGTGGCTTTAGGCCGTGAGGCTTGGCCGTGTCCTTTGGTCTTTCTTGTTTCTTTTGTTTTACATCGTTCGTTCTTTATTTGTTTTGTCGCTTGTAATTTATCGTTTGTTATCGAGTTGTAATTTTCAAGTTAGCTTTCTTTTATCGAGTCAAAACTTCTTCCAAAAACCTTAGTCTTGTTTGGTTAGATGGTTGTGCCCCAATGCATGTAAGAGCGTAGTAAATCGCATGTTGTTTAAAGCAACATGGCCCGATTTATGCTAATGCATGCTTTGGTGCGTGGCCTTATGTCTAATTCGATGAGATTAAGTGAAAGCACACATTACGAGGAGTGACCCAAGGCCGTGAGTCATGTAAGCCGTGGGCCACCCCTTTGTGCACGGTTTCCTAGGCCGAATGGCCGTGTATTGCGTCGTGTGTATATCATTGTATTTTAGATCGAGTTGTATCTTTAATTTCTCGTTGCGTCGGCATAAAATGCCTGGGTTGTAATAGGGTAGATCCCAACGGCTCCCCCATTCCCCTTAAGCCTTGTTTGCTTTGTATGTTGTTAGATCAATCAACCTACATGCTAAATTACAACTTTGACAAAGTTAGTTTAGTTGCATCTAAAACGACATAGAAATTGTTGTCACATGTTAGGGTTTTAAAACGATGTTTGCATATCATATATCGTAGTAGCTATGACCTTGTTTGAAATCCGACACTTGACTTAGTAGAGGTCGTTATCGACGGGTGGGGTTAGGTGTCCTTATGGGCTTCCTAACACGTACCCTCACCCCTTACTCAAGATCTATGGTTTGTGGATCCGTCTAAATACCATTGGATTACGAGAGTCATTCAAATCGAGTGATATAGGGTACAAGTCTTTATCTTTAATCACTCGTAGTCGATTGGCTTTATACTTTTCGATGAAAGGTGTAAAGTTGACTTGAACGGTTCCAAGTTCCCATAAAACTTGGTGGCGACTCTAATTTGTCTTAATTCGATTCGAAAGAACCTCGAGTTGATTATGCCTAGTGTGGATCCCGAGGACGCAGCAGTTCCGAGGGCCTTGTCCCATTTGGTGACTCATTTGGGAAAATAGGACTAGTTACACTTTGTTTCTAGGGTCTTTTCCTCCGAGGTGAAACTTGAAAAGAAAGTATTGGAAAGTAAAACATTACTCATAGTGCTACGATTCATGCATAAACCCTTAAGGATTTTCCCGGGCCGTCCCAGCGTTTCTTTGTGATGCGTGGGGGGCGACGTCCCACTATGCCAGGAACTCGCACATTGCTTGCTTCCGCTCCGCCTCGCGTGGTTCTTGATGGTGGGGATGCTCTTCTAGGTACTCTACCTAAAGGCCCTTGCTCTAGAAGACCGCAAAAGGATGGAGGGCATAGACCTTCTTGTAGAAGACTTGCCGAGACTTAGAGATGTCTAGGAGCATACATCCTTATAACATGAGAATGACAATGTGCAAGGTGTTTTCCCGAGTCTTTTCAAAATTTTCCATATCGATTTCAAAACCGAACTTTTGAACAACTTACTTTCAAAATAGCATGGTTTTAAAAACGCGGAATGCTGCCCAAATAGGACTAGATTTTTCGGCCCAAAATGAGCTTTTATAACCGGCATGCTGCCCATTTCAAAACTCACTTTCAAATAAATCCTTCGTTTTTCAAAATCAATCCAAAATGCCTCTCGAACCTTAACCAAGCATGAAATGCGTCGAGTCGTGTCCAGGTCCTGGCCGTGTTTGGCTAGTTGTGTCTCGTCTCAAGTGTCTAGAACACGACCTTGTTGGGTCGCCCAAGCTCACCTCTTGGGCTTCGAGTCATGTGGGTTGACCAATTGGTCTAGGATAGTCCACAGAAACGTCCAAGCTAGGCCATTTAGGGCGTTTTCACTCGAACCTAAGGACTATGTTGGTCCAACCATGGGTTTAGTCACACCAAGTCCGGTTTAGAATCGAGTCATGATGGTTTGGGTCGTGTCGTTTTGTCGATCCCAAAATGAATCAAGGTCTAAATCCAACCGTGAGTCGAACCTTTTGGTTAGTGAATCTCAAGTCGAGTCTTTGTTTGAGTCAAATTGGCGTCGTGTCCTTAAGTGTGCAGGGGCTCTTACATTCGAATATTGACCCAGTTTGGGGTTTTCTTGTAGACATGCCGCCAAAAACCCGACGTCAAGCAATGGAAGATGCTGTTAACAAGCTCACTGAGGCCGTGAACCTCATGATGACCCGAATGGATGCAATCGAATCTAAACTGGGTGAAGATTCCCCTCCATTTACCCCACCTCTGACCGATCTGGAGAAACGGTTCAAGTTCATCGAAGACCGTCTGAAACTCTCCCAGGAGAAGAACATCCACTATGAAAATGCTAGGGCCTATGCCCCGATTCGGGATAAGTTGCCCACGAACATGGTACTCACCGACATCCTAAAGTTCAAGGGCACCAAGATCCGATCCACCATGTTAAGGCCTATAAAGGGTACTTAGCATCGAAGGGAGTACCTGCCGACATGCTCTCGAAATTTTTGCCCAATCTCGGATGAACACCGAAGGCGTGGTTCTATAACTGGACCTTAAGAACTTCCCCACTTTCGAAGATATTACGGTGGAGTTTCGTAAGCACTATCCGACAATGTTGAGATTCAAACCAACATAAGGACTTTGGAAGTAATGACACAGAAGGAAAAAGAGGGCTTTTCTTGAATTCCTCGCAAGATGGCGCTGAAAGCGTGAAACTAGCTAAGAAGCCCGATGAAGTTGAAATGGTAGATAAGTTCGTGAAGAATTTACGACCGCCTTACCGTAATGCTCTAAAATACAGAATTTTGGTTCTTTCAAAGAATTGATAAGAATCGGGATAAAGGTAGAGGACGATGTCCGAATGGTCAAGCCGAGAAGCCAAAAGGATACCAAGGGGCCTCGTCATCTAAAGCAAAAGCACCAGCAGCGGCCCACTTTCTTGAGACTGTCAATCTCTTAGATGGACGGTCAAAAAGGCCTCCGCACTAAGCTCCGAGGGTATTCACCGATATCGGGTGCACTTACGCCTACGCTCTCCAAAGGCTCATGGCCCAAGGAAAGTTGAAGCCCATTGGTCCAACTCCGGATCCACTCGCTTTGAACAACAAGGCAAATGGTACAAACCGAATGCCTACCGTGCCTTTCATCAAGGGAAGGGACACGACGATCGAAAGGTGCTTTAGACTAAAGCACGAAATTCAAGACATGATTGAGAACGAAACGCTCCCAATCCCGGCCATAAAGCCCAACAACGTCACCAACCCCTTTGGGGACCACACTAACTTTGTCTCCACCGAAGATAGTGTCGATTACTCTCACTTGATTCGCCCATGTCGTCTAAAAGGGGTTTTTATCGGAAGAATATTCGTGGATTGCTCCGAGTTCCTACCAAGCTCGAGAAACGAGATTACATTCGGGGATTTTGTTATCGATTGCACTCCTTACATACTCCGGAGCGGCAATGAAATCAATGGCGTTTGGGCTGATGACGAAGATGATGTTTACCTCGTCAAAGGTGCGACAATCCCTCACACCCAAGAAGAAATCTTAAAAGTGAGGCAACATGCCCTAGAGTCAAACCATCTGACTAGATCAGGGCGCCCGTACCGCGTGGAGAAAGCTAAGGATATCCCGAACAAGACACCTCCCAAAGAGCCGGTAGTGGTCGAAGTTCTTGGTGAAGGGTCGACCTCCGAGGCTTCCCTCATCAAGCAACTCCAAAAGACTAAGGCCGACGTGTCTATCTGGCAACTTATCTTAAGCTCTTTCGAACATCGTCAGGCGTTGTTGCAAGCCTTGATGAACATGACCGTGTCGTCAAATACTACTCCTGCTGACATGGTCACTCACATCGCCCAGAATCGGCCTCAGATTACCAACACCGTGACATTTTCCGACGAAGATCTACCACCGTTCGGGCCCCGACATAACCTGGCCCTCTATGTTGCTACCGTGTGTCTCAACAAGCATATTCCTATGACCTTTGTTGACGACGGATCGGCTGTCAACGTACTCCCTTTGAAAACAGCGCATATTCTGGGCCTGGAAAAGAATGACTTCATTCCCACTACACAGACAGTTCGGGCATTCGATGGCACTGTGCGTCGAGTAAGTGGACTTGTCGATCTAGTAGTACAGACAGGGCAAGTGGAAAAGAAAGTGAGTTGCCAAGTAATCGACATTTGCTCATCCTTCAACTTATTGTTGGGAAGGCCTTGGATCCACGCTACAAGGGCCGTAACATCAACGCTGCATCGAAAAATCAAGGTCCCACTCAACGGTAAAACCGTCACCATTGACGCCACGCCACCATCGTGGGAGGAGGAGACATTATCAAGTAAGGGTCGAAACCGCCAATGACGCATGTGGTTTGAGATTGTCAACATGATCGAGCTGAACTCCGGCGAGAATATGGATCTATACACGGGAAGTCATGCTGCGAGGTGATTCTCAAGACGGGAAGTACTTCGGTTTCTCTTTATATCCTAGAAAGGAGGGTACGTTCGAGTTGAAACCGCCAATAGCCAAAGGAGTAACTTTCGGGCTTGGATATGAGCCCACCGGGAAAGATCTCTTTGGAAAAGAGGGGAAGAACGATCGAAGATCGAGATATTAAAATGGGACCGTATCACCTAACTCTAAACGGTCACTTCGTGAGAGCGGGGAAGAACTTCCCGCATGGACTTCCCGAACCTATCTTTGACCCAAAGAAGAACCTTATGGTCCCAGGAATCGAAGTATTCCAAGATTGCTACTACATCCCCGAAGATATTCTAACCGTGATGCCGGTAGGGACTAAACCAGATCCAATAAGCGACGAGGAGCCTTGGGTCTTCTTTTCGGTGAAGAGAGGAAATCACCAATACCAAACGAAGATTTGGTAAGCATGATCCTGAGAAGCGAGCGTTTCGACCCATCTACCCTCATCACCGATGTAGATCCTCTTAGGACCAACATGGGATGGCGGAAAACAATCAAGTGGACTGACAACAAGGGACTTCTTTTCAAGTTGACAACGGGAGAAGGAGAGATGTTCAAGCCAGATGACGTTACCGATTCTGAGTCTGAGTCGGAGTCCGAGTCTGAGTCTAAGATAGGTCCTAAGATTGAGTCTAAGGAGTCAGGTGGTTAAAATACCCCTCCCCTAGCTTTCCCTTCCTCTGCACCCTTTCCTAATGGTGGTATTCCGGGGCCTGTCCCGAATACCCCTATCTCGCCACTGAGCTCTGACCAGTTGGCTCAAATGTTAGCGCATTTCGCGCAATTTCAAATCAATAATAATATGAACCAGTTTGCTTACGACTTGTCTCACTTACATTGCAATTCAAACTTTGAAAATGATTGTTTTAATAATGACATTGAGACTGAGGTCGAGGATGAACAGTTGGTCGAAGAAGAAGAAATGGAACCACCTCTACAGTTGATAAAAGGGTTGGAAGAGTACGAACAGAAAACTTCGATCATCGAAGATACCGAAACCATCAATGTAGGTACAACCTTAGAACCACAGGAGCTTAAAATAGAAACTACTTTAAGTCCCACCGAGAGACAAGGGTTCATTGGGTTGTTACATGAGTTCAAAGATGTTTTTGCATGGTCCTACAAAGACATGCCAGGCATTGATAGGGAAATTGCAGAGCACATGATCCCAATCAAGCCGGGATATAAGCCAGTCAAGCAGAAGCTCCGCAAAATGCACACAGATTGGTCTTTGAAAGTCAAGGAAGAAATCGACAAGCAACTCAAAGTTGGGTTCATCAAGGTGTCGAATACTCGGGATGGGTGGCTAACGTCGTACCAGTGCCAAAGAAAGATGGTAAAGTTCGGGTTTGTGTCGACTTCCGGGATCTAAACAAGGCAAGTCCGAAGGACGATTTCCCATTACCTCACATCGACATCCTGGTTGACAACACGGCAAATCACGCGTTATTATCCTTGATGGACGGATACGCCGGTTATAATCAGATCAAGATGGCGAAATAAGACATGCATAAGACTGCGTTTAGAACGCAATGGGGAACCTATTGCTACACAGTAATGCCTTTTGGGTTGATAAACGCAGGGGCCACATACCAGAGGACCGCGACAATGTTGTTACATGATATGATGCACAAGGAAGTCGAGGTTTATGTCGACGACATGATTGTCAAGTCAAAAGAGCGTGATGGCCACCTTGGTACACTACGTAAATTCTTTGAACGATTGCGCAAATATAACATGAGGTTGAATCCACAAAAGTGCGCATTCGGAGTCACATCCGGCAAACTGTTGGGTCACATCGTTAGCCACCGTGGCATCGAGGTGGACCCATCAAAAATAAAGGCCATAATGGAAATGCCTCACCCGAAAACCGAGAAGGAAATTCGAGGTTTCCTAGGAAGAATCCAGTATATAAGCCGGTTCGTGGCAAGGCTAACTATGATATGCGAACCAATTTTTAAGAAGTTGAAAGTCGGGGAACACGTCGTATGGGATGATCACTGTCAAGCTGCGTTCAACAAAATCAAAGAAATACTATCTTCCCCTTCCGTGCTCAGCCCACCAACGGCTGGGTTACCACTTTTGCTGTATCTTACAGTTACAGATACTGCAATGAGGGCAATGCTGGCACAGATAGTCGATAAAGAGGAAAGAGCAATTTACTACATTAGTAAAAAGTTCTTGGAATATGAAATCAAGTATACTCAACTCGAGAAGACATGTTTGACTTTATTGTGGGCGACAAAGAAGTTACGACACTACATGCTCAGTCATAGTGTCTGCATCCACTCGAAGATGGACCCAATCAAATACTTGTTTGAAAAACCAGTTCTAAACGGCAGGGTGTCAAGATGGACTTTAATGCTTTCCGAGTTTGATCTGAAATATGTACCGCTAAAAGTGATAAAGGGAAGGGCGGTTGCGGACTTCCTGGCCGATAACCCGATAGAAGAAACTGAGGTTGTAGATACGTGGTCGTTTCCCGACGAAGATATCGTTCATATAGACAACGATACGTGGGACCTCTATTTCGATGGAGCATCGAACTGCAGGGGTTACGGGATAGGAGTGCTACTCATTTCACCAGAAGGTGAACATGTTCCCATTTCGATCAAGTTGGACTTTAATGTTACTAATAACGCGGCCGAATACGAAGCGTGCCTACTCGGTTTGCACAGTGCTCTCGAGTTAGGCATCAAAAAGCTCGTAGTACATGGGGACTCGTCGCTAGTGATCAATCAGGTTGCCGGGACGTGGAAAACCCGAAGCGACAGCCTGGCTCCGTACCAAGCGAAAATCGAGGAACTAGAAAAGTTGTTCGCCGACTTCAAATACGTGCACCTCCCCAGGGATGAAAACCAGTTTGCTGATGCACTATCAAAGCTAGCTGCTCTGATCAACATACCTGATCATATGGATACTATGCCAATATGTGTCGAACAAAGATCATCACCTGCTTACGTTAATGTAATCGGAGACACAGAAGAAACCGAGGCTGAACCTTGGTATCATGCTATTCTGAAATTTAAAGAATCAGAAGAGTATCCACCCGACATGGATAACCGTGGAAAGCGCGCTATTCGAATGCTAGCCGCTCAGTTCGTTAGAACCAATGATGGACAATTGTACAAGAAGACCGCGCAAAATATTCTTCGGCGATGCATAGACTCACCAACTGCAAAAAGAGTCATGGAAGAAGTCCAGGGCGGGGAGTGTGGCCCACACATGAATGCCCATATGCTAGTGCGTAAAATCATGAGATTAGGTTATTATTGGACCACGATGGAGACAGATTGTCGCGAATATGTCAGACATTGCCATAATTGACAAATCTTTGCGAACATACAACACGTGCCAACATCACTGTTGTATACTTTGACATCACTATGGCCTTTCTCAACATGGGGAATCGACATTATTGGAAAGGTCAACCCATCTGGAACAGGTGGGCATTGTTTCATGCTAGTCGCCATCGATTACTTCACGAAGTGGGTGGAAGTGAAATCATACAAAGTACTACAAGCGAAGCAGGTAGCAAAGTTCATTCAGAATGAAATCATTTGCAGATATGGGGTGTCGCATGAGTTCATTAGTGACCATGGCACTCACTTCCAAGCTGAAACTGCTGTGATACTTGAAAAGTATAAAATCAAGCACCACAAGTCGTCACCTTATCGACCTCAAACAAATGGCGCGGTGGAAGCCGCCAACAAGACAATCACTGTGATTCTCAGGAAAATGACCGACAATTATCGCGAATGGCCAGAGAAGATACTGTTCGCACTATGGGGATATAAGACGTCTATTCGCACAGCCACTGGAGCAACTCCGTTCTATTTGACATATGGGATGGAAGCAGTCCAGCCTATCGAATTAGAGGTACCTTCTTTGAGGATTCTGTTAGAAAGTCAGGTTCCGGAGGCTGACTGGCTGCAGGCTAGGTATGATTCTTTGGTCATGCTCGACGAGCGACGGTTAAATGCGCTACACCATGTTCAACTCTATCAGAAAAGGATACAAAGAGCATTTAACAAAAAGGTGAAACCTCGAGGAATAAAGGATGGGGATTTGGTCCTAAAGTGCATTCGCGCTTTACTACCAATCGACCCGAGGGGAAAATTCAAGCCGAATTGGGCCGGTCCTTACCTGGTAAAGAAAATATTATCGGGAGGCGCAATCGGACTAATGAGATCTAGATGGAAACGACTTTGCAAATCCGACGAATTTGATCAACTGAAGAAATACTATCCTTAGAACTCATTCTCAATGTCGCAAAATAAAATTTTGAATTGCAGTGCTTGCGAGCGAGTCTAAGCCGCGACACTTTTGCTTCACTGCTTTTTGTGCATTATAAACTGATGTTTATAGCGCATTTGTTTTGTGGAACTACGAACCCGGTTTGATTCTGTTGATAACAGATACGTAGGCAGCTCTTTATAAGAGTACAACCGACCCTTCCTTTAATAAAATGAAATTTTATGCAGAAACTGGGAATTGTAATAAATAGTAAGTCTTGTTAAAATCGGGCAATGCCCATTACAACCTTCAAAAAAGAAAAAAGACAGCCAACAACAAATAATAAGTAGTAGTATTAAATAATAGATTGGAGTCGAAGGCTCCTACATCTTCCTTTTCCCTTTGCCTTTTGGGTCACGCGACCGCGCCTCCTGCGGAAGAGGGGTAGTTGCGTTCTGTCTAGCACTTCTTAGGAGGGATCATCATTTCCTCCCGAGGGCCCAGCCTATCTTTTACACTCAATCGAGGGCCAAGTCTTCCTTCCAAGGCTGAGCCCGAGTGTGCCTTTGAACCCAACCGTTTCCACACACCGTCACACCGTGAGTCGGTCTTAGAAGTTTTCTCGGTCTTAGTTTCGGGTCCGGATGCGGACGAAAGATCGTTAGCGAAGAAGTCGCGATCAAGTTTTCGCCTTTGTCATAATATCCGATGTCGACAAGCTCATCCTTCCGACACAAGTCCTTACCGATTCGAGTTTTCTCATTAAGCCACTTAGTGTAGGACGAGGATACCGGGTAGTCCGAGGCGCGGAGACACGCACTGCAGAGACGCCTTTGGTGCCACCTCTCGAGCCAGTCATCACATATAGAAGGATGTAGCTCTCTTGCTCGTCCCGGCAATGCCTCGCACTTGGGAATTACTTGTCTACGGCCCATCCGACGCGTAACGCGGTCGGGGTAAATGTGAATAGACCGTTCCAAACCCAAGAATTGCAAACGTCTGGTCTTATCATCTTCCGGAAGGATAGTAAAAGATTTGAGGCGAAGCCAAGGCATAAACCAGCAAAGGGGGCGACCTCCCCCTTCTGTCATCTTGTTTCGCCAATAAGCAAGGTCATTTTGATGCTCGTCTTCATACCGCTTAGCACGCATAGTCAGCATATGGGCGAGGTACGAGTTTGGCTCACGCGGCGGGGCAAAGAGCCAAAATCTATCACAAAGCCACACCTGCAAAAAAGGAGAAAAAAAAACGTGAAAAAAAAGAAAACGAAAAAAAAAGAAGAACGAAAAAAAGAGAAGAGAAAGAAAAACGAGAAAAAGAAAAAAAAAAGAAAAAAAAAAAAAAAAAGAGAAAAAAAAGGGAAAAAAAAGAAAAAAAGACAACAGAAGCACAGTCGTGGCAGAATGCAGCAAAATCGTGGCAAGTAATGCAACAAAATCGCGTAAAAACACGTAATTGTGGCAGAAATCGTGGCAAAATATAGATAAATCGTGGCAATAACACAAGAATTGTGGTAAAAATCAAGAACGGGAAATCAAGAGGATAGATTTTGTTACCTGCAATAGACGGGAGCATCCCGACCAATCAGCACCAAGGTTCATTTTCTTAGCATCTAAACCCCTTATGGTTTCAGCGAGAATAATCCAGGAAGGGTTATGTCCCGTCTCCATCTGAGACACAATAGACACAAGCTTCGCTTGTCCTACGCAAGTTGTCTTGTTCATCCTACCTTCGAAGACATAAAGATGTAACATGATCAATCCAAATGCCCTGCGGCAGTACGTTGGCAGTGAAGTACTGTTTCGCAAGATGCAAAATTTCCGATGAATAGCAAGAAGGTTGACTTCGTCACGAGTAACTATCTCCTCAGACTCCGTCCTAGAAAGGCCAAGACAGTCTAGATATATTCCACGCCACCCCGAATGAAATTTCAGTATGGCCGGTACGGCCTCAGCATCCCACCCTCCCAGGGCAGAAAACTCCTCCGGCAGAGGGCAGATTTCCCCTTCAGGAAAAGCAAAGACATGGGTACGAGGATCCCAATAGTTAAGGCAGTGTTCCAACAACGCAGGTTGAAGGCGGATCTGGCGTAACGGAAGTAATTGCGCCAGTTGAGCGGTCTTTAATTCTTGTCTCTCTGCGACAGTGAAGTCTGTCTCCCATGCTCGCATAGCACTCACTAGATTATTCATAATGATTTATGTCGTTTGCACCAGTTTAGGAAAGCAGAATAAATTTTGTTTCTGGCAATACAACTCTTCCTTATATATAGAAAGTATAAGGGAAGGAAACACCTAGGGTGACACCCCTAGGGTGGCGTTTTTTTTGGCCGTGTGGGCCTCGGGTCGCGCGCCTCTTAGACCCGCCCCAGTTCACACCAGTCTTTAGCACGATGCGTCGGGTTTTCGCTCATTCATCGCATCTTTTGGCACCAGAATGGCCAATTTACATTTCTACCCCTAACAAGTCAATATTTGAATTTAAACTCGTGCACACTTACGGTTTTTTTTTTTTTTGTTTTACGGTAGCGGGCTACGCCCACGTTGTTTGCAAGTCATACAGAGTGTCCGTGTCATGTTTCATGCTCACCCATCAAGGTTCGATTTCAAAAAAAAAAAATTTCAAAATTTCAAATTCAATTTCGAAGGGTCGATGGCCCAACATACCAAGTGATGTCAACTTTAAACTTCGGGTCGATGGACCAATTATTCAAAATTTTCAAATTCAATTTTTGGGTTGATGACCCAATCTTTCAAATGATCTAATTTTAAGATCGATGATCCAAATGTGCTTATGTGATGATTATTGCTCGTACATTTTCTATGTTTCAAATATAGCAGGATATGCTTCAATTGGGGGCTCTAAAGTCTTCGACTTTAGAGCCATCAAATGGGGCTCAAGCCGTTGGCTTCAGAGACCATTATCAAGATGAAATGAATGACATCCACCAAGAATTCAATTCAATACAAGAGTATGAAATGGAAGAATTTCGTAGCTGAAAGCAAATGATGAATTTCGGACAAGTGCCAGCAGATGATAAAGTTTGGGCAAATGTCAGCAGATGATGAATTTCGGACAAAAGCCAGCAGATGATAAAGTTTGGGCAAGTGTCAGCAGTGGCCGAACTATGACGCGGGTTTGATTCCGTCAGAAACGGATACGTAGGCGCCTAAGGATAAGGCACAATCCACCATATATGCAATTTATGGGTCGATGACCATTGATGATAATTCGACGCAACATGAAGCAAGAGGTAATCCCCAACGAAGTTTCAGGTATGACCTCTTCTTATGGCTGGCGAGCTTACATACGCAAGTCTAATGGACTATAAACGACCCGCAGAATCCTCAGGTCGAGAAGGACCTGGGGTATACTTTGACTTTCGCCTTGTCCAAGCCTCAGTCAAAGTGGGGGCTCTGTAGATACCCGTATCCGTCGATATTGGAATTTATAGAGAACCCGACAAACACCCGATGATGATAAGACACATGTATTCTTTAGTTGTCATTGTCATTATTTGGGCTCGTTTTACGATGTAGAATGAGCGTTGTCGACGGAGTATTTTATTAATTTAAATGATATTTAAATTAAAGCTTTTTTAAGGTAAGTTCATTTTATTTTATTTTGAATTTATTTTCTCAAGTTTATTTTATTGAAAATAAAATAAATAATTAATTTGAAAAATCATTTTATGAGTGTATTTGATTTGAAAAATCATTAATTTTAATGTGTTAATTTGATGTGAAAAATCGAATTTGAAAATCGAAAACTCGTTTCAAACACGCGTTTTGGAGCTCGATTACAGCTCGGTTTTTGAGCCCGTTTTCTTTACGAGTTGGCACAAATCTCGAGTACACTAACCAACCTAAGCCTCTACCCATCCAACCCCAGTTTGAACCCCATAACCGCGGCCCAAATCCCGTCCTAAACACTCCCCAACAGCCCGCATAAAACACGAGCAGCCCCCCCTGTTTTGCGTGCTAAATCCCGAGCCCAAAACCCGCTCCAAATACCACCAAAACCCGTGCCCATTAACCCTAACCCATACCCTAGTATCCTACCCATATTACCTTAGCTTAACCACCAAGAAAAACCTTCATAAAACCTCTCAAACCCTCACAAAAGCTGCTGGACAGCAGCTATGTGCAAACCGAGCCCGTCTGCCTCTCCCCTCTAAAACCCTACCTTAACTCCTTATAAATACCCCCCCTTCACCATACATTCATTCCTATAAGTTCTCCATACATACTACCTTCACTTACAAGCTTTAAACTCCAGAAAAAAACCCTAATTGCCTCCCAAAAACCCTCGACAAAACCGACTTACAAACTGAGAATAAGTTTGTGTGTCCTCTTTGAAACCGTTCGTTCAACCATCAAACCTCCATTAAAACTAGAGTTTCTTGTTCCAAATTAACCATACAACATCCATCCACACATTAGACAAAGATTTACGAGCCAAATTGCCCTTGAGAGTACACGAATTCCCTCGAAAAACAGAGTGTTATACACTCTGTTTTTCGCGCTTTTCTGTCTGTCAGATTCTGTTTGTGCTCGTTTTTCGTGCCCAATAACTCAAAACGAGCAGGGATTGTTTTAAGATCTCTGTTATCCTCTCTTTCTAGTTTTTAAAACATCTTTTAAATCGAATTTTCACCGTGAAACGAGAGAGAAATCGCAGTTTGAAAGTTGCTGTCCAGATTTGCAAAAAACGTGTTGTTTGCTTTGTTTCTTCGTCGACGACGGCCTCTCGAGATAAAATCTACCATCGATTACGACCCAAGACGGTGTCAACGATACATGTAGGTTGAGGGTGCATCAAATCCTCCTCTTTATCCCTTTTATTTCGTTTTTTATGTTTGTTTTCTTATAGTTCGTTTTTATTTGTTTATCGTTTTTGTTTATCGATTGTTATCATTAACTACGAAACTAGTTTAGTCCGAGTATGAGTTAAAGTACCACTATGAACACCCGCGTTGACTTGAGATGGGAAAGAAATCCGCTACATCAGTCGGTCGTAACCCCCGTCTCATTTACATATCCTCGTGTTCAAGGTAGGGCATTAATAAAACGAATTCTAACTTCGCTCTTCGCTTTTGACCCCTCTTTTGTTTCGTGTGGTTCGACCCACCCTAGGACCCGTCACATGTTAGTACGACCTCTGATTTTTAACATATAACTCGTTTAGATGACATTAGATCAATTTAATAACCTAATTAGACACGTTAGGGTACATTGACATAGCTTTAAAAATCAACTGACGAGTCTGTAACTTAATTGAACGCATCTCTCTCTTTCACCTAATTTCTCGTTAGTATAAGAGTGCGTGATTAGCACCTTCTTATTAACACTCGATGAGTTAAATTAATTAGCAAACTTGACCTAATTTGACCCCTTTAGGCCGTGTAGAATGCGCGTTTGCAAGGTATCTTCTCAAATCGATCAACGTCGTTTCTAACTTGTTTTCTAGCCCGCTTTCGAACTTGTTTCGCAATCAATTGATCTAACTAATGAACCTGACCTAGGACCTAGGGTTGGACGTGGCTTTAGGCCGTGAGGCTTGGCCGTGTCCTTTGGTCTTTCTTGTTTCGTTTGTTTTACATCGTTCGTTCTTTATTTGTTTTGTCGCTTGTAATTTATCGTTTGTTATCGAGTTGTAATTTTCAAGTTAGCTTTCTTTTATCGAGTCAAAACTTCTTCCAAAAACCTTAGTCTTGTTTGGTTAGATGGTTGTGCCCCAATGCATGTAAGAGCGTAGTAAATCGCATGTTGTTTAAAGCAACATGGCCCGATTTATGCTAATGCATGCTTTGGTGTGTGGCCTTATGTCTAATTCGATGAGATTAAGTGAAAGCACACATTACGAGGAGTGACCCAAGGCCGTGAGTCATGTAAGCCGTGGGCCACCCCTTTGTGCACGGTTTCCTAGGCCGAATGGCCGTGTATTGCGTCGTGTGTATAACGTTGTATTTTAGATCGAGTTGTATCTTTAATTTCTCGTTGCGTCGGCATGAAATGCCTGGGTTGTAATAGGGTAGATCCCAACGGCTCCCCCATTCCCCTTAAGCCTTGTTTGCTTTGTATGTTGTTAGATCAATCAACCTACATGCTAAATTACAACTTTGACAAAGATAGTTTAGTTGCATCTAAAACGACATAGAAATTGTTGTCACATGTTAGGGTTTTAAAACGATGTTTGCATATCATATATCGTAGTAGCTATGACCTTGTTTGAAATCCGACACTTGACTTAGTAGAGGCCGTTATCGACGGGCGGGGTTAGGTGTCCTTATGGGCTCCCTAACACGTACCCTCACCCCTTACTCAAGATCTATGGTTTGTGGATCCGTCTAAATACCATTGGATTATGAGAGTCATTCAAATCGAGTGATATAGGGTACAAGTCTTTATCTTTAATCACTCGTAGTCGATTGGCTTTATGCTTTTCGATGAAAGGTGTAAAGTTGACTTGAACGGTTCAAGTTCCCATAAAACTTGGTGGCGACTCTAATTTGTCTTAATTCGATTGGAAAGAACCTCGAGTCGATTATGCCTAGTGTGGATCCCGAGGACGTAGTTCCCGAGGGCCTTATCCACAAATCGGCTACCCCGTGCCCAAGTTAATGTGAATTTGGATCATGGACACATTTATTTGAAATTTGGATTGAGCTCAACGGAAGTATTCGTGACCGTAGTCGCATGTGTTCCGGGCTATAGATAAATATTAGAGTAATTTTATCGACCGAGAGTTCTAAAAGTAGAATCGATTAAAGAGTTAATCCACCGAGTTATATTGATGAGGGATGAATCGGCTACCCCGTGCCCAAGTTAATATGAATTTGGATCTCGGAATCATTTATCATAGTTGGGTAGAGGTCACTATGTAAATGCTTTACTTGTTATTTACAAGTATTAATAAAACGATAAATGTTAAGTTTTCCACTATTCCGTTATCATATTGTTCTATTTCTTTACCACAATTCATATACGATATCATTTCGATTTTAGTTCAAATCTCCATTAAAACATCGTAACTAAAGACAAAATTTGAATTTTTCTTCTAAAAACCTCGTATTATCCATTGTAAGGATCTCTTGTGAAGACTATAGATAAAAGTTATTCGTGATCAAAAGGGTTTTTGATTCTTGACTAACACATCTACTTACAATGAATTGTTTCTCATATGCATAATTGAGTTAAGTACTTTGAAACATTACATCATTTTGGTAACTAGATTTGTTTGAAATCATAATAGACCAACATACCGTAACCACTTCAATGAAATTTTAAGACTAAACAAACGAATGAAGAGTAGTCTTCCTGAATTTCAATTTTGCTTCTCTTAGCAAAGACTCATTGAAATGAGTTGGAGCATTCTCTTAAACCGTTAAGAAAAGGATAAGGTTTTAAAGAAGTAAAATTAGAATGGAATTGATACAAGGTAATGTTAAAAGTAAAGTTATTGAGAATAACGATACTAAATCTATCAATATCGACCGATAAAGTTTCCATTGTCTTAATTGTTGGACGCTAAAAAGGAAACTACCCCAAATTATTGAAGAATCAACAAGTTAGTGAAGGAAATGTAAATTCATATACACTTTAACATACTCATATATGTCTAAAATAATTTGTCATAAAATTAAAATGGATTTTATGCATGCAAACATTAATAAAATAGAAGAGAAATAATGTCCTTACATTCAATATTTCGGCTATATTGGGCACAAGAGAGATCACCTTTCTCTTCTTGTTCTTGAGCTATTCCAATGGATGAACAAGATCTAAGAATAAGATCTCTCCCTAAGCTTTATACCCAAGGCTTTCACTTAATCTAATTAATATTATAAGTACTAGTATAATATTAATCTTGTGAAAATTGAACCAAAAACAAATATAAAACCCTTATATATTTCGGTTATTATGAGAGAGGAAGAGAGGATTTTATCTCACTAGAAATCTCTATATTTGATGATGGAATTAGAATGAATACCCACTAAAACATTTTAGTGTAATTAGGTGAAAATTATAGAAAAATAATGATGGCATTGTTCTTCTCCAAACCGTGTAAGAGGAGGACATAAGGGGAGCCAATGCATGGTAAATTTGTTCTTCACAAGGAACAATAGGCTTGCATGCCTAGACTTGCTTTTTTCATCATTATGTTTTATCAACTAAATAAAACAATTAACTAGCTTAATGCTCCCCAATTTTTTAAGCACTTTTGGTAATATGGAATCCATATTATTTTTGTCAATTGTCAATATGTCACATGTCATATGTGACATAAATTTGTTATGTAATTTTTAACATATTAAAAATCAACGTATTAATAAAAACACGTCACATACAAAAATCGACTTAGTAATCTCATAATTACTTGTGCCAAAATATTTTACCATTTATAAATTACAACAGATTGTATTTATAAAAATTCATTCAAATTTAATTGTTACATTAAACAATTTATTTCATCCGAGTAATTATACAATTTGATTACTCGCATCGTATCTCATTTAATCACATTTCAATTTGATACGTAAATTATACTTCCAAAATCGTCCGTCAATTTTCAAGTAATTTAATTAACTCGCAACATTATACGATTAATTAAATAATCAATTAAGAGTATTGCCCTTTAGGTATGACCTAGGGGTCAATGATCACCACCACGTCACGACATGAATGTCAAACTCTAGTCACCAATCATTACCGATATATGTTGACCGATTGTGAAGAACAATATTACTTCCCAATTGTATTCTTAAAATGAGATTTAATAATGATATTTAAATCATGTGATCGCACTATTGTTGAGGACACATTTCCCAACAATCTCCCACTTGTCCTCGACAAGTGTGCGTCACCAATTCTCTTGTCCTATTACTATCTCCCACTCAATGCAAGGTGTCTTTCAGTTCGTACTTGCAAGTGATCATATCAAGAATGGTTTCCTCGATCGGAGAATAATCGATTGACCGGATTTATCCACTCGGATTCCTTCCGAGCGTGGCCACGCATTTCGATTCATTACTCCTCGAGTGGCCCGAGATATTGTTTTAACCCTGACAAGGGGATGGACAATTCCTATCGCACTCATTCCTTCGACTAGCCACAGCCATCATAACCCAAAATATGCCCATTTGACCCCATTTACGAAGGTCGTAGTAACACAAATCAAAGTTAATCTGAAACTGTGCCATCTTAGGTGAATAGTCTTTAGTCAAAAGAATCGACTCATTAGAATACTATAGCAGCTCTCGCCACGACCAGGCTATATAAATTTTCCAGAACTCTATAAGCGGTCATAAGGCCCGACAAAATGTTCCTCAATACCGCCTATGTGATCGACTAGTCATCTCACATGACTGTATGGCACTTGAACTTGCCATCAATCGCATCACACTCTAGTCACTTCGAGACGTCACCTCATATAAGTGACTATGGGCGAATACAATGTTAATCCGTGTTCACTTTAACGGGGTTCAATTGTCACTACAACCCGTTTGGATGTAACAAAGTATAAAAGGAGTTTTTTTCGACGACAAATGCGATTATCACATATGAATAGTCAATGCCCGATTACTATTTCATATTCTATAATCTAATTTGATCTTGCATGTAGTTGTTAATTTCAATTCAATTGAAATGACATGACTTATCATGTTTAGCCTATGAGAAGGCTTTGGTTAGTAGGTTTTATCAATTTCTTGTACCTTACTCAACCTCACTACATATTCGTTTTCCTTTGTAATGTATACATTTGCATCACAAAACTTTCTGAGTACGTGTCGAGATCCAATCAAGACATAAGCCCTCTTAGCCTAAGAATAGCTCCCACTTTGTTTTCACAAGGTGTGGGACTCATCCTCTTGCACATCTCATGATTGCAAGTGTACTCGATTTCCGTTATAAATATCTCTCATTGTTCTTTATTGCCTAGAACGATTCTAGAAAATCTACTTCTTAGTTATCATAGCAACAATGGTATCTTAACCATCCTAATGTGTTTTGATTATGGTTTTGTCGGAAACCATGCGCAACCTCAATTGTCAATTGTCACTTGTGTAACACCCTTACACAAAATTGCATCATAAACACTTTGCTTTACTTCCTTAATGCTTCTGCAAAGACTTAAGGGTAATCTTTACATACTAGGTAAAGATTTCATAAAATCGATTTTGAAAAACAATTCATCATACTCAAAGTATATGAAGTGTTATACATCATTACTCATTTAATGAAGCAAATGGAATCAATCAAATACGTTCAATTTAATTGAACTAGTCATGAATCTTATCAACATAAGACTTCTTACGGACGCTAATATCATGTGGATTTATCTTCATAAATCCGGATATTCAAGATGTATTATAATACTCCAAAAGTCTTAAATCATTCTCAATGATCAATATGTCATCCACATATCGGACTAATTAAAATTTCCGTAACTCCCACTAAACTCCATGTATAAACACAACTTCTCGACTTATCGAGAAATGTTTTATCACATGATCCAAAATGTTGATTCCAACTCATTGGTGTCCTACTTAAGACCCTCTCTTAAGTTTCACATTATCTTAGGATTGCAAGAATCTTCAAAACTCAAGACATGTATTGAATACATTCCTTCTAATTGAATAAGTGGGTTTTAGATTCACTTGCTATGTGTTTCATAATAATGAAACACAATCCCTAAGAAGATCCAAATAGGCTTAAGCATTTCAATTGGTGCAAAACCCTTTGCAACCAATTAAACCTTGAAATCTCTCTTTATTAGTGCAAAACCCTTTGCAACTAATCAAGCCTTTTATTTCGGATTTTCATGGCTCTAAGCCTTATATGAGTTATGACTTAAACACTCTTATGTAAGTCATATGTTCATTGCTTTCTAGAAGTAATGAATTTGAATCAAACGATTTCTTTGTAAGTTATAAGCTCTTTACTTTCTTAAAAGTAGCCTGAATTCATCATTTTTAACAAGTGACGAATTTAACCTCCTAGGTTTAAAAGAAACAACTTCTTACACAAAACGTCTCATGTAGTCAAGAAAGACCAGTTTCTTGCGACATAACATTCTTTGTGGCTTTCTTTGTGGCTCTTGAATAATTTCTCCCACTTTGTCTTCTAAAAATAAACTTGTATTTTTAGAAAGACATGACTTCACGAGCCGCAAAACCCGTCGTACTCGTGTTAATTGAAGAGGGAAAAATGAGCATTTGTTTCTTTGTGAAAACTTACAACCATGGTACCCTTACCATTTCATATCTCATATGATTCGATTTAGTGGAAAAATAATTTAGACAAAAATGATAAAAATCCCCAAAAGGATCAAGTAACTCAAAGTAACTTGATTGAAATCCAAACCATATCGGATAGCGTTTGATTTCTTATCTAATCACACATTATTCCATAATGCGTGCTAAGAGAGATTAACTTGTGATACTATATCACATTTCCTTTGGCTTATATCAAAGTCTTCACTTTGATAATCCCATCACGACTAAATCGTGATTCCTTGAACTCTTTGAAATTCTTCAAAGATTTCTCCTTTTACCTTATTAAGTGAACATATTAGCATCAACTTAAATCGTTGGTAAAAGAAAATGATCAACCTATTTTGAATCGATGATTTACAACCTCGATCTCCTTTTCAACCAAAAGGCACGAGACATCTTGCTTTGAATACAAGATACGCATATACCATTAACAATATAATGGTTTCAAGAGTACTCGATAACTCTTTGCGTTCATCATTCAAAAATTTAAGGTTTAATCTTGGGTTACCAATTTGAGTCTTACATCATCTTCATGATATATCATTCTAGTTTGGTTTAGAATATAATCACCTTGATGATGGGCTAGCCATACATCAAATCATGGTGTAAAGGGTCACAAGGTGAAAACCTCTTTTGTATCTTAACAAGTTTATATTCTTATTTAGAGTTTATGCACTTAATAGTCATAATTAAGTACAACTTTAAATCCAAAAACTAGATTGAGTACACAATTACTCTATCTCTCGATATTATTGTTGCTAGTCGTCATATTCTAATCATCCTATGTATCAAGTACAATGATGAAAACCTCCATTGGTTTCTAATATTGACGAAGTAGTACTAGCAAAATTTTATGTTTAATCAAATAAACAATTTAAAGAAGAAGGTCACATTAGATGTCCCACAACTAACTTGATAATTCTTCAATAATTTGGGGTAGTTTCCTTTCTCGTGTCCAACATTTTAAGACAATGGAAACTTTATCGGTCGGGATTGATAGGTTTAGTATCGTCATTCCTCAATGACTTTACCTCTAACATTACCTTGTATCAATTCCATTATTATCTTTACTTCTTGAACCTCGCTCTCATCTTAACGGTTTAAGAGAATGCTCCCACTCATTTCAATGAGTCTTTGCTTTGAGAAGCAAAATTGAATCTTATGAAGATTACTCTTCAATTTAATCGTTTTAGTCTTAAAAACTTTCATTGAAGTGGTTGCGTTATTTTGGTTAATTTTTAATTCTAACAAAACTAATTACCAAAATAATTTATCGCTTCAAGGTACTTAATTCAATTAAGCATAACAATCCATTGTAAGTAGATGTGTTAGTCAAGAATCAAAAACCTGTTTGATAATGAATAACCTTTATCTATACTCTTTACAAGAGATCCTTAGCAATGGTTCACTTGAGGTTTTAGAAGCAAATTTATATTTGTCTTTAGTTACGATGTTTTAATGGAGATTTGAATCAAAAACGAAATGATATCATATATGTATTGTGGCAAAGAAATAGAACAATATAAAAACGGAATAGTGGAAAACTTTAACATTTATCGTTTTATTAATACTTGAAAATAACAAGTATAGCATTTACATAGTGACCTCTACCCAACTATGATAAATGATTCCAAGACCCAAATTCATATCGACTTAGGCACGGTGGGGCCGATACATCCTTCATCAATATAACTCGGTGGATTAACGTTTAATCGATTCTACTTTTAGAACTCTCGGTCGATAATATTACATTAACAATTATATTTAGCCCAAAACACATCGACAAGGGCACGGTGGGGCCGATACATCCCTTATCAAATACTTTTGTTGAGTTCAATCCAAATTTCGAATAAATGTGTCCATGATCCAAACCCACATTAACTTGGGCACGGTGTGGCCGATACATCCCTTATCAACATGAATTCGGTGGATTAACATTCATCACCCACTTCCCCTACGTAACAAGGTTTGTACCGGTGTGGCGAGTGCACTCCCTCACGAAATAGGTTTTCATGGTTTCTACTATTTGGTAAGGCTAGTCTCAATTGATTGTTTTAGCGAGAGGTCATGTCAATTTATTATCTATCACGTTTTAAGTGAACTAAAGCGGTGAACTACGATAATTCTAATTGACACGGTCGATAAACTCGATAAAATAAGACAATGCATGTTTAGTTATGGCGATTTAGCGATGCATGTGACATAAAATAAAATGCAAGCATAAAGATAAATAAATCCTAGTATGGCCTTTCCTAAAATAGAAAAACTATTAATCTATTACATATTCGGAAACCAACTCCATTGGTCCCTTGAACTTCGGTTGTTGCACACATCTCGAGGTAACACCGTCTTTATGTATCGCCATTCTTGAAGAAATCGTCTTTGGGGACTAGGAATGAATAAAATTACATAATAAATTACATAATTTCCTATTATACATTTGTAACTAAAATAAAATAAATCTATTAAATTACAAAACGGTGATACGAGATCACAATAAAAATTACAACCGAATCGATATTCCCATACATTTCGGGAAATACCAATTAAAATCTAAGGCCATACTAAGTAAAATTACATAATTCAAAATTACATAAATTAAAATTATGACAATCATAAAGAAAAATGCAGCATTATAATATGTATGAACATGCTTCATTTTATGCTAAATCGCCTTTTAATTAGCCAATATCGTATATTACTTGGTTTTTACGGATTTGCGTGATTTCAACATTTTATAATCACAAAATACATAAACTCATATTTATGCATAAGTTAATTACCCTAACCACTTAGGACTCAAAATTTAGTCTTCACTAATAAATTGACCATAATTAACTTAAATTACTAAAATTGTTCATAAATTAGTCCAAAAATTACAAAAATAAGCTATTAAACTTCAAATAAATCACAAAACTTCAAATAAATTCAAAATTTGAAATTTAAATTCATGAACATTCTGGAAAAATCCATGACACTCATAATGTTCAAAATCTTTAGGTTAAAAATTTGAAAATTTTAGGAAAAACAATGTTGCGGTTTATCGATATTTAATAAAATAATCATAAAAACAAGGAAAAATTATTTTCATTAACTTTTCAATTTTAGATCTGAAAAATATAATAAAATGCAACATTAGACGTTTTTCCTAAGTCATAGGTTATGTTTTATTAATTTTCAACTAATAATGTCACTATTTATGCCATTTTTCTTCAAAAATTCATAAATCATGCTAAAAGACTTCTTTATAGCCAATTATTTTACACACATCTTGTAAAATTGCATGTGACAACATATTAATTTTCTATGACCAGATTCGAAATGTAACTCATATTAACCTATTTTTCTCTTAAATCTGAATTTAATGATGAAAAATTCATTTTCCGAGCATAACAAGTCCAAAAATTATGAAAATTTACAGGTTATCTCAAAATAATATATGTAACAACATATCCAAAAACCAAGTGAAAATTCGAAGCATAGCTAATTTTCGACCAAAAATGACATTTTTACTCATAAAATCACATTTAAATGTCATTATTATTAAATATGAACAATAAAAATCCGAAAAATTAACCAAAAATTCCTAAAACACTTTAGGACCAAAAATATTAACATGCATGTAATGATTTCGTGATATATCATAATAACACAAATTTTACAAGTTTTATTTGTTATTCATATAACTTGGAAAAACTTTTAACCAATTTGCATGCAAACAACCGTGGCTCTTGATACCGATTGAAGGAAATGTAAATTCATATACACTTTAACATACTCATATATGTCTAAAATAATTTGTCATAAAATTAAAATGGATTTTATGCATGCAAACATTAATAAAATAGAAGAGAAATAATGTCCTTACATTCAATATTTCGGCTATATTGGGCACAAGAGAGATCACCTTTCTCTTCTTGTTCTTGAGCTATTCAAATGGATGAACAAGATCTAAGAATAAGATCTCTCCCTAAGCTTTATACCCAAGGCTTTCACTTAATCTAATTAATATTATAAGTACTAGTATAATATTAATCTTGTGAAAATTGAACCAAAAACAAATATAAAACCCTTATATATTTCGGTTATTATGAGAGAGGAAGAGAGGATTTTATCTCACTAGAAATCTCTATATTTGATGATGGAATTAGAATGAATACCCACTAAAACATTTTAGTGTAATTAGGTGAAAATTATAGAAAAATAATGATGGCATTGTTCTTCTTGTAAGAGGAGGACATAAGGGGAGCCAATGCATGGTAAATTTGTTCTTCACAAGGAACAATAGGCTTGCATGCCTAGACTTGCTTTTTCATCATTATGTTTTATCAACTAAATAAAACAATTAACTAGCTTAATGCTCCCCAATTTTTCGGCACTTTTGGTAATATGGAATCCATATTATTTTTGTCAATTGTCAATATGTCACATGTCATATGTGACATAAATTTGTTATGTAATTTTTAACATATTAAAAATCAACGTATTAATAAAAACACGTCACATACAAAAATCGACTTAGTAATCTCATAATTACTTGTGCCAAAATATTTTACCATTTATAAATTACAACAGATTGTATTTATAAAAATTCATTCAAATTTAATTGTTACATTAAACAATTTATTTCATCCGAGTAATTATACAATTTGATTACTCGGACCGTATCTCATTTAATCACATTTCAATTTGATACGTAAATTATACTTCCAAAATGTCATCAATTTTCAAGTAATTTAATTAACTCGCAACATTATACGATTAATTAAATAATCAATTAAGAGTATTGCCCTTTAGGTATGACCTAGGGGTCAACGGTGGTGGTAATGTCAAACTCTAGTCACCCAATCATTACCGATATATGTTGACAGTTGTTGTGATAACAATATTACTTCCCAATTGTATTCTTAAAATGAGATTTAATAATGATATTTAAATCATGTGATCGCACTATTGTTGAGGACACATTTCCCAACAGTTAGTTCTGGGACATCTAATGGGACCTTCTTCTGTAAATTTTTATTTGATTGACATAAATTTTGCTAGTACTACTTCGTCAATATTAGAAACCGGTGGTGGTTTTCATCATTGTATTTGATACATAGGATGATTAGAATATGACGACTAGCAACAATGATGTTGAGTGTGTACTCAATCTAGTTTTTGGGTTTAGAGTTGTACTTAATTGTGACTATTAAGTGCATAAACTCTAAATAAGAATATAAACTTGTTAAGATATAAAAGAGGTTTCACTTTTGTGACCCTATACACCATGATTTGATGTATGGCTAGCCCATTATCAAGGTGATTATATTCTAAACCAAACTAGAATGATATATCATGTAGATGATGCAAGACTCAAATTGGTAACCCAAGATTGAACCTTAGATTCTGGAATGATGAACGCAAAGAGTTATCAAGTACTCTTGGAACCATTAGATTGTTAATCTTATGGTATATGCGTATCTTTTGGTTGAAAAGGAGATCGAGGTTGTAAATCATTGATCCAAAATAGGTTGATCATTTTCTTTTACCAACAATTTAAGTTGACGCCAATATGTTCACTTAATAAGGTAAATAGAGAAATCTTTGAAGAAGTTCAAAGAGATTCAAAGAATCACGATCAAGTCGTGATGGGATTATCAAAGTGAAGACTTTGATATAAGCCAAAGGAAATGTGATATAGTATCACAAATTAATCTCTCTTAGCACGCATTATAGGATAATGTGTGGTTGGATGAAGAAATCAAACGCTATTCGATATGGTTTGGACTTCAATCAAGTTACTTTGAGTTACTTGATCCTTTTGGGGATTTTATCATTTTGTCTAAATTATTTTTCCACTAAATCTAAAACGAATCATATGAGATATGAAATGGTAGGGTACCATGTTTGTAAGTTTTCAAAAGAAACAAATGCTCATTTTTTCCTTACTATAATCACGAGTACAACGAGATTGTGGCTTGTGAAAGCTGTCTTTCTAGAATACAAGTTTATTTCTAGAAGACAGAGTGGGAGAAATTATTCAAGAGCCACAAAGAATGTTATGTCGCAAGAAACTGGTCTTTATTGGCAACATGAGACGTTTTGTGTAAGACGTTGTTTCTTCAAAACCTAGGAGGTTAAAGTCATCACTTGTTGAAGATGATGAATTAGTGTTACTTTTAGAAAGTAAAGAGCTTGCAACTTACAAAGAAATTGTTTGATTCAAGTTGATTACTTCTGGAAAGTAATGAACATATGAACATATGACTTATATGAGAGTGTTTAAGTCACAACTCAATACAAGGCTTAGAGCCATGAAAATCCGAAATAAATTCCAAGTGAATTGTTAGATATCAAAGCTTGATTGGTAGCAAAGGGTTTTGCACTAGTTGAAATGCTTAGTTCTATTTGGATCTTCTTAGGGATTGTGTTTCATTATGAGATACATATATAGCGAGTGAATCTAAAACCCACTTCTTCAATTAGAAGGAATGTATTCAATACATGTCTTGAATTTTGTAGATTCTTGCCATCCTAAGATAATGTGAAACTTAAGAGAGGGTCTTAAGTAGGACATCAATGAGTTGGAATCAATGTTTTGATCATGTTATAAAACTTTTCTCGATAAGTCGAGAAGTTGTGTTTATACATGGAGTTTAGTGGGAGTTACGGTAATTTTAATTAGTCTTATATGTGGATGACAAATTGATCGTTGGGAATGATTTAAGACTTTTGGAGTATTATAATACATCTTTAATATCCAGATTTATGGAGATAAATCCACATGATATTAGCGCCAAATAAGAAGTCTTATGTTGATAAGATTCATGATTAGTTCAATCGAATTGAACATATTTGATTGATTCCATTTGCTTCCGCTACCGAATCAATTAAATAGGAAATGATGTATAACACTTCATATACTTTGAGTATGATGAATTGTTTCAAATCGAATTTAAGTAATAGTTACCAAGTAAGCCATAAATATTAACCTTAAGTGCTTGCAGAAGCATTAAGGATGTAATGCAAAGTGTTTTTGATGCAATTTTGTGTAAGGGTGTTACACAAATGACAATTGACAATTAAGATTGCGCATGGTTTCCGACAAAACTATAATCAAAACACATCAGGATGGTTAAGATACCATTGTGGCTATGTTATTTAAGAAATAGATTTTCTAGAATCGTTCTAGGCAATAAAGAACAATGAGAAATATTTACAACGGAAATTGAGTACACTTGCAATCATGGGATGTGCAAGAGGGATGAGTCCCGCACACTGTGAAAACAGTGGGAGCTATTTTAAGGTAAGAAAGCCTATATCTAGATTGGATCTAGACACATACTCAGAAAGTTTTGTAATGCAAATGTATACATTACAAAGGAAAACAAGTATGTAGCAAGGTTGAGCAGGGAGTTGCTAAGACCTACTTACAATGCCTATTCATAGGCTTAACATGATGAGTCATGTCATTTCAATTGGATTGAGATGAACAACTACATACAAGATCAAATTAGATTATAGAATATGAAATAATAATCAGGTATTGACTATTCATATGTGATAATCGCATTTGTCGTTCGAGTTTTACTTTAAAACACTTTTATTATACTTTGTTACATCCAAACGGGTTGTATGACGATATTGAACTCCGTTAAAGTGAACCCGGATTAACATAGTATTCGCCCATTGTCACTTGTATGAGGTGACGTCTCGAAGTGACTAGAGTGTGATGCGATTGATGGCAAGTTCAGTGCCATACAGTCATGTGAGATGACTAGTCGATCACATAGGCAGACTGTTAGGAACACTTTGTCGGGCAGTGACCGCTTATAGAGTTCTGGCAAATTTATATAGCCTGGTCGTGGCGAGAGCTACTATAGTATTCTAATGAGTCGATTCTCTTGACTAAAGACTGTTCGCCTAAGATGGCACAGTTTCAGATTAGCTTTGATTTATGTTACTACGACCTTCGTAAATGGGGTCAAATGGGCATATTTTGGGTTATGATGGCTGTGGCTAGTCAAAGGGAATAGTGCGATAGGAATTGTCCACCCCCTTGTCAGGGTTAAAACAATATCTCAGGGCCACTCGAGGAGTAATGAACTGGAAATGCGTGGCCACGCTCGGAAGGTATCTATGGTAGATGATTCCGGTCAATAAGTTATTCTCCAGATCGAGGAAACCACTCTCGATATGATCACTTGCAAGTACGACCTGAAAGACACCTTGCATTGAGTGGGAGATAGTAATAGGACAAGAGAATTGGTGACGCACACTTGTCGAGGACAAGTGGGAGATTGTTGGAATAAGTGTCCTCCGACAATAATGCGATCACAATTGTCGATCATATTGATCACATATTTAAATCTCATAACAAGAATACGAAAGGGATGATACATTACATATATAGTCAACTGGTCCACACATATCGGTAATGATTGGCTGGCTAGAGTTTGACATTACTGTCGTGCGACGGTGGTGATCAGTTGATCCCTTGAGGTCACACCTAAAGGACGATTCCCTTAATTGAAAAAGGTTAATTAACTGTATGTCGATACAGATTAATTAATTCCTTGAAATTGAACAAATTATTATCATAAGAGAGAAAATGACATCTTATTATAATGTGATTAAATAAGATTTTATTTAGTAATTTAAGAAGTTATATTACTAAAATTAATCGGTGTTTGCGAAACACGCGAGTTGAGAATGATAAGTTACTTATAATTACAAGATGTTGTGAATTATACTAACTAGTATTTAAATGACCATTTTATAAGAAAGTAATTTTGAATTACTAGTCAATTTGTTAAATGTGATTTATTTAATTTGTAAATGATATTTAATTTGTTAAATATGCATTTTAAATTAAAACATGACATAAGACATGTCACATGTCACATGACATACAATTGTACAATTGACAAAAATAAAATGGACTCCATATTACACATGTTAACCGAAATATTGGTGGGCAAATTTTAGAAGTTTTGTCTTATTCATTTGTCTATGACACTTGATAGTGACTTGACTATGACAAAGCCTTACACAAAAATTAGTCTTGTGAAGACAAAAAGGAAAAATAAAAGGTCCTGAAGACCTCCCCACCCACCGGTTTTGTGATGCCACAATTGAGAGATTTTTTCTCAATTATTCATTCTCTTATGTTTTATGAAAAACACTACATTCTCTCTCTTGTTCTTCATAAAAATCATTTTTATGAATCTAATTTGTACATATCAATCACTAATAATACTAGTAGTAGTATATGAGTATTAGTAATCGATTTTAAGGTAAACCACATTACAAATATCTAGTACATATTATTTTGTGGGATTTTAGGATAGTCTTGGGTGCTACTTATTGGAGGGCTTCTATTTTGAAGTCATGGATGATCATCCTAATGTATTTTCTAGCTCAAGAACAAATGAAGGTAGGAGACCTTCATTTGTGCCCATTTGGCCGAATTATTGATGGTCAGAAATCGATTTTTCCATCTCCCTTTTATTATGTTTGCATGCATAAGATCTAGCTTTTAATTTTATGGCTAAATTAAAATATCACATATATAAATATGTTATATAATGAGATTAATATTTATAAAAGTGGAGTGCTACTCGGCCGAGTGAGTCCACTTGACCGAGTGGACTTGGCACTCGGTCGAGTGCCGATGTTTTCAGAATACGGGATTAACCCCTTTCTCCCCTAACCCTAAATCATTTCCACCTTCCTCCTTATCTCTCCAAACTACCTCCCCTCTCTCTAAAACCCTCACAAACATCTTCTACTTGGGATTCAAGCTTGGATTAGAAGATCTACCACCTTCCTCTTCATCTCCTTCACCTAGTAAGTAAAGATCTCTCCTTTTCTAGTCTTTTAAACCCTAACTTTTGGGGGAATTCATCATAGGTAATTAATTAGTGTTTAATAGGTGTATTTGGGGTAATTACGGAGTAATAATAAGGGGGCTTTGTAGTGTATATTATTATAGGATGTATTGTGATATTTATCATATGATTTGTATAGGATGAGACGGTTCTTTGAGACAGTTTCGGTCCGGATTCGAGTAGCTTGAGGAGATTTATAAAAGGTAGGTTAATCCTATTCGGTTTCAATAATGTGATGTTGTTATATTGATGCTGTAGTTAGTTTTACATAATTAGGGCATTTGCATTATAACATGCTTAGTGGTAATCACATCATTAAAAGAATAATTATGATATGTTGGTCGTGGTTCATGTATTGGTCATTATCATATGTTGGAGGATTTGTTGTGGTTGTCATTGTATTGTTGTTGTTGTTGTTGTTGATTTGGAGACATAAGACGGTTGGGAGACCGTCTTACGCTTAAGTCGCCTCTTGGAGCTTTCCACTCTAAGAGGGATTTTCACATAAATGCCTTGAGTTACGGAAGGACTCGTGTGGTTGAGACACGACGTCTGGCAGGGGATCCGGTTGGCTTCTGGACCAGGTACGTCTGGGCGTGTTCCGGTACCTGTTTGTGGTTGTTGGTATGTCTGGGCGTGTCCCGGTACGGTATGTCTGGGCGTGTCCCGGTACCGTGGTGGCGGTGGTTTGATAGCATCTCATTCACATTAGTAGTCATGTTTCATGTTCACACTTAAGTCGTGTCATCTTTTATTTGTCTATTGAAACTGACGTTTGTTGTGTCTGTGTATTTATCACCTGTCTCTTTGGGGTGACCTGTGTTGATCCATATGATGTCCTTTGGTCATATGGGGAGCATGTTAGGCACAGGTTGTTTGGGATAGTACGCGAGAGACGGGACGAGCTTGATGAGTCACGAGACGTGTGTAGTTAGTTAGATGAGTATAGTAGCTATGAGTTGTATTTTATTCATTAGTTAATGGTTTGTAATCACTAAATTTGTCATTTGTAATAAATATTCCTTTATGGTATCTACGATTCACCACCTCGGGAAACCGAAAAGGTAACATCTCCCAATTACCTCGGTCGGGTAAGAAAGGGGTGTTACAAAATAGCTCAACAATTTTCTGTAAGAGATCAACTACTTTGAGGCAGTTATACAATGCTACTATACAACTGGTTGTAGGACAGTATTTGTGCACCCAAAAGGTATTCCTATTTTTATTGTTAACATTATTATTAAAATTCAATTCGTACATCAAATATTACATTTATTAAAGGTATGAAAAAATAAATAAAAAGAAGAATCATAATTTATTTTGTTTACATTTGTTGAAGGTATGAAAAAATCAATACAAAAATATCTTAATTTATTTGGTTCATCAAATTTGATAGAGACTCATTCATTATTATTCTGATCCATACATAAAAGTATTACATTTGTTGAAAGTATGAAAAAAAAAAACTCTTGTTGAAGGTATGAAAAACATTTGTTTTTGTGGTTGTCTTCGTTCCACTAAATTTGATTAATTTCTTATTTGTTTTGTGAATGGTAACACTGTTTTAACTGAATGGTAACATATTAATTACATTATTATGTTGATGTTTAGTGATTGAAAAATGATAATATATACCTCTGGAATGGCGACATCATATGCTAAAATAATAACATAGTGAATTGAAGTAGTTCAGATATTAAAAACTACGAAAAATGTTAATTTATATAATATTGTATTTATGTGGTAACATGATACACTGATGTACTCACATATTTTAGTGCAATTCTAAAATAATTAAATTGAATGATATTAGATAAGTTTTTTTTGTCAAAAATATATTGATGTGGTAGTACTCAGATGTAAACATATTAGATTGAAGTGACTACATATTAATTTACTATGTTAAAATGAAGTAGGGCATATTACTCTATTGTGCTTAAATGAAATTGTAACATGTAAAGCAAAAATGGTGACATATTGAAAGTTGGCCAAAAATGTTTTCTGTAACTGGTTAATATGTAACCATATATCATAATAATGTTTGTAAATTTGATCCCTTTATTACTCTGACAACCGTGACAGGTATTGCTTAGTCAATGTTTTATGATGAATCAATATGTAGTTATTTATCATCTGAATATGTAGGTAATTAGCATCTGAACGTGTGTAGTTTTAAAATTTTTGTTGCACTGTCAACCTGCCTTTGTTGGCTAGTGCATCTCCTGTGATTTTTATTGTGTTTCTGATCATTTTTATTTATATGTTTCTATTTTGAATTTAATTCTACTTAATATGTTGGTAATTGTCTTCTAAATGTCAACTTTGTTTACTCTTTTGTCGTCATGTCAACCTCCATATGTACAAACTACTCAGGATCCCTTGTTGGATTGACCGCGGAGAAGTGGTAACTCATAGAGAAAATGTGTAAAAACACTCACGCGCCGTAGACTTTAGTAATAGGAAAGCCTCTTCCATGTGGGATTGAAAAACAACATTGTCTGATTTTGGAAGTTGATTAATAGCACCACCATATGTAGAACCATATTTCGATTTAAACATTTTGCGTTCATTATTACGTAACTACCTTTGTGGGATGTGTAAGTAGTGATATGTAAGCAGAGCTTGTGGAACAATTTAAGTTAGTATGTTTACAATTTAGTTAGGTGAACATGTTATGTTTACAATTATGTAAATTATGTTTACAGTTTATGCTAGCGTGTATCAACATTCTCAACTGTTTTTTATTTATGTTCACATTTATAATCAGAATGTTATCGTCCTTTGTTTGGTAACATATGATTCATTAATATAAACATGTTTTTTTTATATCCGAACATGAACATATGATGTTTCTGTCCTTTATATAAATTTATACAAACTTATATTAATATTATGTAGGACATGTGATCAGTACTTGTATAACAGTTTATGTTACTATAATGCTTTTAGTTTGGTAAACATGTAATGTTTAAAACGTGTAATGTTTACAATTATGTGAATTATGTTTATAGTTTATGGTATAGTGTGGTAACATACCCAACTTCTTTCGATTTATGTTCACATTCTTATTGAGAATATTGTCATCCTTTCTTTGGTAACATATGATGCATTAATATCACTTTTTTTTTGTAAAACTGTAAACATTATTGATAACAAAATTTTTTTTTTCAAACATGTTAACATTATATTTGTAATTACCAATATAAAAGTCCACTATGTTCACATTTTTGAATTACCATAAATAATTTGCATTACCATAAATAGTTTGCTAACATAATAAATAAATATGTGAACAATAAACATGTTGCCATTTTTGAACAATATGTTAGCATTTACAATTAGGTAACATTGTTGATAAAGATGTGAACAACTTTTTCAAACATGTAAAGTCTTTTCAAACACGTAAACATTATTGATAAAAACGTGAACAACATTTCTGCTAACATAATAAATGAATATGTAAATTTTTTTCAAACATGGTAACACTATATTTGTAATTACCAATATAAATGTCCACTATGTTCACATTTTTGAATAATATGTTACCATATTTAGAAATGTAAACAACTATGTACAACAGAACATTCAAGGCTACGGTTTCTTGGCAACGGTCGTTTTCCCCTGGTGCAGGTATTGGTCACAACTTTCTTCTTTCCTTGAGCCTTTAACTGCTCAATCGGCTAATTTGTCACAACTTTCTCACCATCTATCAACACCAAAATGAATAAACCAATTTAACAACATTAAAATACGATAGTTTAAGTCATAAAACATACAGAAAATGTAAACATTTTTAAGTCAATTTGCTACCATTTCAACTATACAATAATGAAGTCAAAAGTGGTTACAAATTACATATTGCCCAAATATACAACAAGTTATTAAACCACAAAAACTAAACCACCATTATCAGTTGCAGTATCCAATATCCTAAACTCAAATATTGACCATTTCATTTAGACAACATTGAATCCGAAACTGGTTACAAATAACACATTGCATATGTCGAAAAAACCATTTTAAAAAAATAAAATAAAAAAAGGGATATTCTACGGTGTACCCTCAAGTTTTTCGATTTTCTATGGTGTACCCCTACATTTTTGAAACTTTATGGTGTACCCCTGAATTCTATACATTAATCTATACCATGCCCTTATTTATTGTCTTTGATGTGTTAGTTTCTTAATTAATCTATTAAATTGTTTAGTTAATATTCCAATTACTCGATACTCTACTCATTTACTTATTAATCCGCCGAATTACCCATTAACGCACCAAATAGTATACGAATATAACTAAAAATTCATCAAATCTCCATTATTATTTCATGAATCATAAATGAGGTTTTTAATGGTAACTTGTGCTTATTAAAAGCGATTTCTAATTCTTTTCACATAGAATGGGGATACGACATTAATGAGTCAGAATAAATGTCAAAATACGGATTATTGATAGTGATAAAGTTAACTGAGGTCATTATGGGGAAATATGTAAGAAGTTTAGGGGTATAACGTAGAATATAAAAAATGTAAGGGTACAACATAGAAAACTGAAAAATTTGAGGGTAGACGTAGAATATCCCTAAAAAAAAAATAAACAATAAAATAGACTGAAACCACCATTATCAATTTCATGTATCTATTATTAAACCCTAAACAAAAGCATATACAAACAAACTGAAAAACAACAAACAAAATTAAAACCAACTGACTCATAATATGTCGACATGGATCACTTGCATGTGTCCATTATTAAACCACAAACAAACCAAAAACAAATAAACTGGAAATAAAATCTATGAAAAAAAGATAACCTCCTCTGACATCATCTTCTAGTATTCTTTTTCACTGATTTCCGTCTTGAAGCTTGTTTCATTACCATCTTACCAATATTTTATGATAATGTGAATAACCAAAATTAATATAGCAAAGACAAAGATCATCAACTTATCAAATTGATACAAAGTTTAACAAAATACAAAAATAAACATAAGAAACAAAAACGATCTAAAAACGGTAACAATCAAACTAAAAATGGTATCAATCTTCAACAAAAAATCAACAGTAACAATGAAAAGTGAATGAACCGAAATTAAAAATGGAAAATGAACTAAAAATGGTAACATCAAACATAATAAATCAACTAACAAAGGAAAAATGAACTTAAAATTTGATAAAAAAAATAAACAAAACACAGTAACATAGCAAAATCTTCATAGTACCATAAAAAAATAAATTTCAAACATTTGAATCTAAAAACTAAACAATCCACTCACATATTCCAAACAAAAGGAACTAAAATCCTAAATTTAATTCTTTTTTTATACCCAAAACCCAGATAATTTAACTCCAAACAAAAGGATCCCAATTTATAAATAAATGCATGTAACAATATCATGGTGATTCCAAACATATGAAAATAATCAAATCAAATGCATGTTCGAAAATTACCTTTGTTGTCATTGTTTTTCTTGTCACCCTTTTTTCCACAATGTTTTGTATTTTGTTTGATTTGTATGAAGAATTCGAATGAGAAAGATTAAGAGATTTTATAGAGAATTTCGAAAGGGGAGAGAGAAGGAGAGAAGATGAAAAGGGACTGGTAAATGATGTTGATAATGAATAGAATTAGGTTAAATTTTGGCGTTTCAAATTTGTGGTAAAAAATCTGTATTGGGAAAGGAAAGATATTTAATAATTTTTTACTCCCAAAAGTCCTCTCGGTCATTAAGAACTCCTGCGTGCACAGTACCACTTGTCTATCCATTTACTATTTAAACGGTACCGTCCGACCCGTCGCAAGCTTGTGACGGATATATCCGTCACAAGCAAGACTAATTGAAGAATAGCTGATCTCTTAATTTTTCCTCTTAAAAAACATTTCTAAATTAGGAAGCTAACAAATTGCGGTGTATTCATTAAATAAGAAAACTAATAATTATATTTTATTTCATTAAATTATTATATTTTTATTAAAATTAATCTTTTCATCAAATTATATTATTTTCACTAAATTCTAAACTATAATATCTTAATTAAAATATAAATAAAATTTATATAAAACTATAACTTGCTAAATCTGTTAGTGATGATACTGGGTTAGACCCCGTGCATTAAATGCACGGATTATAAATATTTTTTTATTTCTACTAATTGGATATATAATAGTGGTATCTCATTAGTTGTTCATTTTTCTCATAATTGCATTTTGCTTTGAGAAATAAAAAGTTGAAAATGAAAATTATTTAAAATAATTGAGTACATTTTGAAATGTATTTTTTTTAAATAATATTTTTATATACCGCAAAGCTAATGATTCCAATTTATAAATTTTCTCAATTTTTTGTCTCGAAAGTAATTAAAACGGTTTATAATTTTGCTTTATACATAGTATGAGTCAAGTCTTTCACAAATAATAGAATCAGTAAAATATTTAGTAAATCATAGTTTGATAAAACGAATTATTAAAATATTTTAATTAAAAGATTATAGATTAGAGTTTAGTCAAAAAATATAATTTGATGAAAAGATTCATTTTAATGAAAAGATAATAAGTTAATGAAATAAATTGTTATTATTAGTTAATGTATACATAATCTATAAAATCTTATTAAAAGGCTAGCCTCAAAAGGCCACGTAGACAATGCCACGTAGAATAAGGAAAAGCCACGTATGCCTTTGCAATGCCACATCTTAATCCGCGTGTCACTCTAATCTATAAAATTTTATTAAAATGCTACTTGAAACACCTATTAAATGTCACGTAGACATCGACTAAAAGCCACCTAGGATTATAAATGTCACGTAGACATTGACTAAAAACCACCTAGCAATAAATTATTTTTTAATCCACTATTTTTTCCTTCTTTTAAAAAAAAAATCAAAATCGGATTAGTAATCCCCTGTTCTTTTACTCCACCCACATATGAATCAACTACATATACAATTTTAAAAATATCATCTTCCCCAATTGTTTTTGCCAAAATGCCTTTGGATTGCCGATGTCCACGTTGAAATATATTTCTATCTATACAATATAGTTAAATGACTAGCTAAATCATCTATAAAATATCATTAAAAGACTAATTTGAGTAGTATTTAATTGTCACGTGACAACTCTAAAAAACCTCCTAATATGTTATAATATTTCATGTCTAATTAAGTTCTAATAATAATAATAATAATAATAACACATTCAAGATGTTTTATTATGCATTTACTCCACTTTTGTTTTTCCTCCTCTCCCATTCATTGTAAGTTCGTAACCTAATTTCAATCTTTCATCTTACTCT